>NC_140296.1:47816131-47938631 GCF_964211825.1 Aythya ferina
TTTAGAAGTGAACAGAATTATCCCCCACAGTCCTCCTTTTATTAGGTTACATTAACATTTTATTTTCTCATTCTGAAATATTGGATTCTCTTTTCCCTATATATTCTGTTTTTTAGCATATAGGTGACCCGAATTTTCTGAAATAATTTAAGTGTCATCCCATCAGGTCAAATATATTGAAGCAAAGGTATACATTTATATTGCAATGTCTCTTCCTATAAATATCTCCTCATATAGTCTAAAATTAAGGTTTATTTTATTATTATTATTTATTTATTTTATCTATTTGTTTATTTACATATAGGTGGCTACATCACATTAATGAGTTATGGTCATTCTGCTATTAATTCGAATAAGTTAGTAGTGCTCTACTTCTTTTCACACTGAAGGAAGATGTCCTTTTACCTTGACTAATTTCCTCATATTGAATTCTCATGTAGTTAGCCCATGGCTCTGTTTTAATCAAACTGTTCTATTGCATACGGAATAGATGATGTTATCTCAATTTCAAAGTTGGGTTTGCATGTGAAATGGAAATGACATATAGTATGTAAGGGTATATGGTCACCTGGACTGTGGTGACGACCTCTGGTTTGTGAGAGTGTATAATGAACAATGATGCAGCATAAATAGCGAGAGACAAAAACCGATTAAGTACACAGATAAACAAACCACTTATTTCTACTAGGTTAGCTATACTAAGGTTGTCCAGTAACATCTACTTAAAATCAGTGTATCTCTTCAGTAAATATACACTATTCAGTGATAAAACAGATTTACTTTGCCTGGATGTTGCCAGAATATTTAGCAGAAGTCAAGTGGCTTTATAATAAGTGAGTGCATGAAATGGTGTCTTTCCATGTTATTAAATGCTGGAAACTCATTACTCATTGTAATTAAAGTGCTTACTGTTATACTGCTAATACATTAAATTTGAGGAGTTTTCAATGCAAATTTAGATGGAGAAAATATCTCAGAACAATTGTATAAGAGTCAATTACAACCTTAATGATTCTACGATTCTATTATTCTATGAATTTGCTTACATTCTTCTATTAAAAATACATTAAATAGTCATTTGCATTCTGCAATGTAGGATGATAATAATAAAAAATGACTATATAAAGATGTCTATTCTTGGTTAACAAAACCAGGTTCTTACTTCAATAGCACAGTCCTTGTTTTACCAAGTGTCCCTACCACTATATCTTTTTTAACACATTTCTGCTTATTACCATATCTCTACTTACCACAGGAACAATGAAGGAAAGATCGGTTTTTGCCCCTGTCCCTCCCTCCTTGGTTACATGACTGTAATTATTCAGTTTCTACTTTCCCCAAACATGGACTTCAACACAGCTGTTTTTGTTTGTTTGTTTGTTTGTTTTTGGTCCAGTAAAGGTCAGAAAACTCTAATCCATTCATCATTTAAGGAAACATTCAAAAATTGGTTATGTATGTGTAAGTTTACATTAAAGACAGATTTCCACAGTAGAATGGACACTAAAAACCTAATCAGAGTATTAAATAAATAAATAAATATATTATCTGAGAAAAATAATTTAACAGCAAAACAACAGCAGTTTGGTTTCAATTAAGCCTATACAAAGAAAGAAGTTGCAAATTTTCAGTTTACACCTCCCCAAGATCTACCCATTTCCCACAGTAATGGAAAAACTGACAGGAAAGAAATTCCTGGCTTCACATTAATGCTGTGTTACTGTGTATCAACAGTGAAATGTTAATCAGAAAAAAAAAAAAAAAAAAAAAAAAGCAGATGGAGGAGTATGGGTCTGTAACCTAGTATAAGCACACTGTTCTGCAATAGAAAGCACTTGTTTAAGTACCATGTTCTTGGCTTACTTCCTCAAGACTTACTGTGCATTTGCATTAAAATGTATAAACACAGAAGACAGAAAATGCAAACAAAAATAAACAAACAAAAAAACACCACCACCAAAATAGTGCAGCAATGAGCCTTCACAGACTTCCTGTTGTTCTATTTAGGCTGACTTTATTCAGGTGAGAGGCTGTTATAAATACATTTCCTATATGTTGGTTGAAGGTAATGCAACTGTTTCACTCACTTTTCTGAATCTGAGCAATAAGAAAAAGAAGCATCTGTAAATTAGGAATATATAACTGAATTACTCATACATGAAATAAGCCTCCATACATACATACATTTCCATAAATGGCACACATGAAAAATAGGTCATTCATTAGGATAAAGAAATCCTCTGAAATTTTAAGGTAGTGTTCATATTACTCCAATAAGGGAAAAATCCGTGTCTTTTTCTCATCTGTTGTTTTCATGAACTGTGAAAAGGTTTACTTTTCATTTTCAAACTATTCTGTATTGTACCTAAAATCTAGACTCAGCAGTAATTTAGGATTTTTTGGATATTTATTTATTCACAATTATTTGTGAATAAATACTCAGAGTATTTATTCACAACAACTTTGTGTATTGTGTAGAATTATAAAGAGTTACAAAATAAGTGATATTTCCACAAAGGTATTTTGCTTCCCAAGCAACAAATTCCCTTGATGTTGTTTTCATTACTATTACAGAGGAAGTAATTCCATACAGTTCAACTTGGATTAATTTTGGAGTCTGTAGCTTTTTTAGCATGCACTTAATCATAAAAGTAATGAAAACAAGAAAGAAACATGAGGTAAGTTATATCCCATGAAAGCAGACTCCAAAACTTCTGACCTCCTTTTTATTCTCTTTTGTTCCTTAAGTAGGAGAAGAAAGAGGAGTAGGAGAAAAAGTACTAGTGCATTTAGGTATGATTAATGACATGGTGAAAGAAGAATCTCAGATGTTATGATTCTCTGTGAAGTTTACACATATTAGGGCTCAATCTATTCTTAAAGAATTAGTTAAAATAAGTCAAAATTCATCTGAATTCATCTGAATTCATTTTAGAACAAGAATATGTTTTGGCAGGGGGGTTGGACCTGATGATCTTTCAAGGTCCTCTCCAACCCCTTCAGTTATGTGAATCTGTGATAACAAGGACATTATTATTTCTTCTTTTTTTTCTACATTTCTAAAACTTTTAGTTTTGATGAGTCAATACAGAAAAAAAAAAATAAAGAAAAGAAAAGAAACTTTTTCTTTCTTTCTTTCTTTTTTCCCTAAATTGAATGAAGGTTCTTTTTTTTTTTTTTTTTTTTTTTTTCTTCTGTATTGATTCATCATATGTTTTTAGTCTGTCCTACTTTCTCATTAACACCTTTGGACTTTGGACTTTTCTTTAATCTTTTGGAAATGGGAAACACTACATGGAAAACAATTTATAACATACTCCTACCAAGGTTTTTAGTGAACAAGTGTGATTATGTGGCTTTGTTTGTCATGAGTAAGACAAACAGAATCTCTAAAATTCTGAGAACAGTAACATTAAGATGAAAGCATTTTTTCCCCAAACACAGACATTCAGTACTTTCTGCAGACTCAGCATGTCTTACATTGCAATTAATGAAAGCACCATACATTCAGTCCTTTATTTTCTAGTAGGTTTATCAGAAGTAACTTTGTATATGGACAACTTGGGTGAAAACGCTGGGAATTATTTTTAAAAATAGATGGCAATAATGGGGTGTTGTATAAGCTGATGGACTTTTCACTGAATCAACTGTAATGAAGGTGTACCTGCCAAGAGAGAGTGAGGGATGGAGACCATTATTTTTCTAGCTGTTAGCGAGAAAATCAGAAGGAAATAGTAACTTGTTTATTTGTAACAGTTGGATTTGTAAGAGTGTATCTGTGAAATATTTAATGAAAAGGAGAAAAATAGCCAACAAATTCAAAGCTAGAAGACTACCTTGCTAAATGAAGGGTAGCTGCAGATATCTCATCTAACCAAAGATATTTACAATAATTTAATATGAATTAATATCTCTAGGTTTCCTTTATAGCTAATGGAAAGAATTGGGCATGATTATTTTATATTGAGGTGAAGTTCCTGTTGGGATTTTCCTGTTTTACTGTAAGGAATATTAGCTTAAACTTAGATTAATATTAGATATAAATAGTTAAGCTTAAGGTTCATGAATTAGAGCATAATGTCAACTCAAATAATTAAATAATAATAATCATCCTCATCATTTATTTTAAAAATAAAGTAAGTTCTCTTCCAAATTTTTTTTTGCTTCACAAATTGCCTATGCATGGAGCTTGGAATTCTAAGCAAAAATGTCTTTCTACGTCTTGAGGTTCTTCTACTAAAGTAAGAATGTTGTAGTTGTTTCAAAACAGTGAAATAGGTCAACAAAGTCATAAGTGTGGTGTGGTTAGTTATTTTATAGTGAGAATTTTAGGCTGTTGGAACTCTTTTGGAAGAGTAATGTAAGAAATGTGTTTATGGAAACTATTACAATGGCATCTAATTTTCAATATTGATCTCAAAGAGATCAGTAACAATTCAAGTTTATTAGAATTGTTAAAACAAACAGACAAGCAAACGAATGAAAACCCCCAAATTAAAATAGCTTTATCTTTATTCTCTTGTTCTGAACTGTTGTAAAATGAATGATTTTGACTTTGATGTCCTGACTTGATTTAAAAGTATGAACTTTCAAACTTTTTTCCATTGTGTTTCCACTAGCAAGTAGTCAGAGGCACTGTATATTGAGAACATTTAACCACAGTTATTTTAAAGTCAAACTGTCTTTCTTTTTCCTCTCTCTCTATATCTCCCCTTTTCCTTCTTTTCCTCCTTTCTTTATTTCCTGTCCTCTTTTACCACCTGTAATGTTTGAGTTTATGAAGTCAGTCAGTCCCTCTTTTAAAAAATGAAACCAAAAATACTTTCTTAGCAAACAACCACTTCTACAACTAGATGGAAGTCAGGGCAACCTGGGAAGAACAAATAAAAACCTGAGAAAGACAAATTGCTTCTGCTATTTCTGTGTGTTGTGGTTTAACCCGGCCAGCAGCTAAATACCACACAGCCGTTCACTCACCCTCCTGACTCCCTCTCTGGGATGGGGGAGAGAAATGGGAAAGTGAAGCCTGAAGCCTGTGAGTTGAGATAAAGACAGTTTATTAAGACAGGGAAATAATAATAACAATAATGATGATAATAGTAGTACTACTAACAGTGTGTACAAAACAAGCGATACGCAATGCAATTGCTCAACACCGATGCCCAGCCTAAACCTGAGCAGTCTGGCCCTCCTCCCCTGGCTAGCCACCCCTACATATTTTCTAGCATGACGTCAGATGGTATAGAATACCCTCTTTGGCTAGTTTGGGTCAGGTGCTCTGGGTCTGTCCCCTCACAGCTCCTGCTGCACCCCCAGCCTGCCCGTTGGCAGGACAGAGAGAGAAGCTGAAACATCTTTGTCTTGGTGTAAGCACTGCAACAATTAAAACATCAGCATGTTATCAGCACTCTTCTCATCCTAAGCCAAAACACAGCACACTACCAGCTACTAGGAAGAAAATTAACTTTGTCCTAACTGAAACCAGGACACTATGGAATGAAATAACAGTTTCCTTGGTAATGAAAGGTTTTCTCATGGCTTTAGCTATTTTCATCTGCAATAGTAGGGCCCTGAGATGAGTGTAAATAACACAAGCTTCTGAAATATATCTGAATTATTTGACCATTCCAATATAAATTAAAATGAAAAGATGACACCGTATATAGCTGTTATCCATAAGAAAACTAGGGAAGACATATCCCTTGAATCTGGAGAAAATCTGCTTTATTGGATATTTTACTAAGAATTCTTCAGAGATTCATAGAAAATACTGTGATCTACATGTAAAGTGTGATTGCACATGATTTATAAAATGATAGTTTTGCCTATAAAGATACCTCAGTAACTTCAATTCATGAAAATTCATAGAAAAAAACAGTGGTACTCATTAGCCTACTTACCATTGAAGATCATATGAGCACAGCAAAATTTTACTAACAGCCTGAGTACTGTCAAAAGCTTGTAGAAATAGTTTGATAGCATTAATTAGAATCATAGAAACATAGAACGGTCTGGGTTGGAAGGGGATGTAAACATCTTCTAATACCAATCCTCTACCACTAGATCAAGTTGCTCAAAGATCCATCCACCCTAGCCTTAAACACTGCCAGGGAGGGGGTAACCACAACTTTTCTGGTCAACCTATTCCAGTGCCTAACCAACTTAAGAGTAAAGGAACTCCTGCCTAATGTCTAATCTAAATCTTTCCTTTTTTAGTTTACAGCTATTCCCCCTTGTTTATCATTATACTTCCTGACAAATAGTCCCTCCCCAGCTTTCCTGAAGGCCCCTAGGTACTGGAAGACTGTTATAAGGTCTCCCTGGAGATTTCTCTTCTCCAGGCTTAACAACCCCAACTCTTTCAGCCTGTGTTTGTAGGAAACGTGCTCCAGCCCTTCGATCATCTTTGTGACCCTCCTCTGGACTCGTTCTAATAGGTCCATGTTCCTCTTCTGTTGATGGTTCCAGAGCTAAACACGGTACTCCAGGTGGGGTCTCATGAGATCAGAGTAGAGGTGGACAAGCACCTCCCTTGAACTGCTGGCCACACTTCTTTTCATGCAGCTCAGGATATAGTTGGCTTTCTGGGATGCAAGTGCACATTGCTGGTTTGTGTTGAGCTTCTCATCAACCAACCAGGCCCTTTTCCTCAGGGCTGCTCTCAACCCATTCTCCGCCCAGCCTGTATGAGTGCTTGAGATTGCCCTGGTTCAGATGCACTTGTATTCGGCCTTGTTGAACCTCATGAGGTTCACACAGCCCCATCTCTTGAGTCTGTTCAAGTCCTTCTGTCCTTCTGGATGTCATCCCTTCGCTCTACCTCGTTGACTGTACCACACAGCTTGGTGCCATTGGCAAATTTGCTGAGAGTGAACTTAATCCCTCTGTCCATGTCACTGACAAGGATGTTAAACAGAGACAGTCCCAATACTGACCCCCCGAGGAACACCACTTGTTACTGATCTCCACTTGGACATTGAGCCTTTGACCACAACTCCTTGAGTGTGACCATGCAGCCAATTCGTTACCCACCAAGTAGTCCACCCATCAAATCCATGTGTCTATAATTATCCAAGCCTTGAAAAGTACTACTAAATAACAAGAAGATTTCCAGAAAGATTTCCAGAAAGTACCAAACATTAAAATCACTGTTGCTATCATTTCAGAGTTTGTTTTGGTTTTACTGTATTCATTCTATGCATACACCTTGCATGAGAAAAATTATTTTTGTATTATTTACACTCTCTGCAGACAAATTATTTTCAGAAGACCATTCTATTCAACAGCATTTTAGGATTGGACTTCAAAGAAAAAACAAAAAGTCTCTTATTTGCTACAGTTTATATTAAAAATTATAGTAAGAACTCCAGTAAGAATTATTTTATCCCAAGTGTCATTTTTTCTTAGAATCCTCATAGGATCATAGAAGGGCTCAGGTTGGAAGGGACTTCAAAGATCATCTAGTTGCAATGCTCCTGCCATAAGAAGGGATGCCAACTACTAGATCAGGTTGCTCAGGGACTCATCCAACCTGGTCTTGAACACCTCCAGGGATGGGGCATCCACAAAATCTCTGGTTAAACTGTTCCAGTGCCTCACCACCCTCTGAGTTAAAACTTTCCTTCTAGTTTCTAAACTAAATCTCCCCTCTTTTAGTTTAAAACCATTCCCCCTTGTCCTACCATTATCTACCCAAGTAAAGAGTCCTCCCTCATACTTTTTATAAGACATCTTTAAGTATTGAAAGGCTGTGATGAGGTCACCCTGGAGCCTTCTCTTCTGTAGGCTGAACAGCCCCAGCTCTCTCAGCCTTTTGTTGTGCTGTCATTTTGGCTGTTTTATTTCTGTGATTAACTTGTTCAATCCATAAAAAGAAACTGGAGAAATCAAGATAAATATACTTACTCAGCCCTTGGAAAGTGAAACTAACAGCTTTCACACTTTCTAACTACTAATAATTCAAAAATCTATTCAAAAAAAATTGACTTGACAGTTTGCATCTAAAAGTAAATCAACTTCCTATTAGAAATAATAGTAATAGTAAAATATGCTGGACAGCACATGCAGGGCAGGTCTCTGATGCTGTGCAAATAAATATTTTCAAATATTATTTTCCACACTCTTATTTATAAAGTGCTTCACGTTCTTGCACCAGAAACATAGCCAAAGTAGACTATGTGGTTGTGTTTTGTGTTACCTCAGGGTTCCATTTTGCTCTTGGAGCCCAGCTCCGTCATTCTACCACACTCAAGCTTTCAGCCTTGAATCTTTCTCTGGTATTTTGTTCCTAGTCTGTAAGAAGGCTGGGAAAGAAGAGAGTTAGGCTTATATCGCTTAATCTCCAAAGACAATTAAGGGCCTGAGCCTGACCTGACTGAGCATCCCAAAGGAAGTACACACAGATGAGACAGCTGATGTACACTCTCACCAAAATGAGTAAGTGGTTCAGTCAGAAATTAGGAGGCCATGAGAGACACTGAATGTTCAGAAATCAAACTGATAGTCTGCTGTATAGCCTTGAGCATAAACAAGAGAACGAGACTTTGTTTCTGCTGGCATTGTATTCTTTGGGAGTAGTAGACAGTTATTCCCTCTGGTTTTCAGAAAGGGATAACAATTTTTCTTTTCTCTGCTGCTACTTCTATCCTTGCTTAAAAAATAACTTTTTTTTTTTTTTTTTTTTTTTTTTTTCAGAAGAAGAAACAGTTTTGTTCTGTTTTTAAAGTTATGTAGTGTTTCAATTAAACCAAAATGATTCTAGAAATTCTTATGATATTGCATTTGCCCCTTTTCTTACACTAAAAAATAAAGCTATGTTTAAATGGCTGGAACAAGTCACAAGGCCTTTAAAGGTGTGTCTTTCTTTTCCCTGTACTTAGTACAATTAAGATCAAAATCAGATTATTTTATTTTGGAAGGCTTAGTTACCTGGAATTGCTGCAATTCTCCACTTTGACCCAATTTAACTTCCATTAAAATATATGGGAAATTTGTTCTATTTTGCAGTAGAAGAAAAACTGGATCTTTTTCTTTTCATGATTTTGTTTCTTTTGACCCCACAAGTCTTAAGATAAAAAATATTAATATTTTCTTTTATTTGCCCACTGTTGTGTGAAGATAACTGAATTTGGACATGTAGTATTAAATCATATTTTAATTCCCTTCTTGTTGGATTGGAATGGGTTGACATTTAAAGAGATGTGTTTTAAGAATACATAATTTCTCTTGACACAATTGCTAACAATGTAAGAGCTGAAGTACTCATTTTAAATACTCTTTTTAACTCCCTGATGTTTACTTTTTACATTTTGCTTTTAAAATGGGTAAATTTTGATTAAAAAATTACAAACCTTACAATTCTTTTGTTTTTGTTGTTGTTATAACAAGGAGTTTTAATATTTTAAAACATATAGTATTGCATGGTTATAAAGATGATTTCATAGGAAAAGAAAAAAATGATTTAAGTACAAAAAACATTTTAAAGTGAAATAAGCGTTAAACTACTAATTTTTCCAAACATCATTCTACTGTTATACAGCTGAATTCCTTTTCCTGCAGAATGAGTGGAGAACAAAGAAAGTCATAATTTAATGCATTATGACCTGAACTGTTAACATTATGTTCACTGAATGTTACACAAAACACGTAGTGAAATAGTAATATTGGCAAAAATGTTGCTAATTAAAGACAACTTTTTTTTTTTTTTTTTTTTTTTTTTTTTTTTTTTTTTTCTAGAGACAGGAAGATAATATATATCAGAATTGAATGAAGAGGGAGGATAGAGGTATGTCACTAGCAAAGTCCAATATTTCTACAGTGCTATAAAGTACACAAAAAGTCTCAAGAAGAAAATAACAATATAGTAAAGACCAGCTATTTTCTTTTGTTCCTTTCTTATTTCTGGTCTTTTCTTATTTCTGGGCTAAAAGACCAAATGGTTGTTCATTTATTTGATTGCTATTCTCCAAGTGTTTTAACTTGTTTTAACTTGTTAACATTGTGTAACATAATTACTGAAAAGAAAATTAGATCACAGCTTATAATGACTGATAAGCTCCCAAAAGCTACCCCAAACTACATATTTTGGTACCTGTACATCACCTGTTTTAAGTATATATATGCATATGCTTTCTAATCTTTTTAAATGAGGGTTTGATTTAGAAGCACATATTGCAAGATAGGACATTAGGGGGAGATTGTATAGAACTAAGTATTTTATTAGCAAGACTTTTTCCAACATCTTGATGTTAAGGTAAACCTACAGATCATTTCAGTTCGGGAAAGATTGGTAGGAAATTTCAGGCACAAATCATGGCAGATTGTTCATTAATACATTGTAGTGTCCAGTATTAAACAAACAAACAAAACCTATCATTATCTGTTTCCTACTTGGCAGAGTATTTCCAAACTATGTCAAATGAATTGTCACACACAAATTACATACAAGCATTTGTGTGTATTTTCCAGTGTTGATTTTCAGTTTATTTTGATAAATTATTTGCAGTATGAACCACTGTGAAGCATTTAGTAAGTATACATTAAACTGTCAGTGAGACAAAAGATTTTTTTTTGCCTGATGTATAGGAAACATTTTCTTGATGCCTTTAGAATTAAACTGCTACCTGAACTTTAGTAATAATTCATGTGACCCTCTTGAAAAAGGGAAACAGTTTGCTTGGGAAGGAGAATTTTGTGTATTATTACAATGAGAATCCAACTTCTACACAGAGCATTGAATCTGAACGGCTATCAGACAGCTATGATTGATGAGACATGGAAGAGTAATCTGACATGTACAGACATTGTAGTTCTTCTCTTTTATGCAGAGATAAACTTACTGAATCTAATGGCAAGATAAATTATCCTTAACATCTATTTCAAACTGTATTTACACATAAAAGAAAAAAAGAAAAAAAAGTCAGTATTTTAGGACACAAGACTGTGTAGTTCACAGATGGAAGAATGACTCAGTGAGAGTTTTTATATACGTACTTTTATATATGCTTTTCACAGTGGCTGCAACACTTGAGAAATCTCTTAGACACAGACTGTGTCTTGGTCAGCTAACATGTGGCCATTGAAGAGAAAAATGGAGTAGGATTTGGTTCAGGAAAATTTCTGCTGCTGTCCATGGAAATTTTCTAAATTCCTCCTTTTTTACTAGATAACACAGAAATCAAAACAAGTTTGCCTCATCCACTCTAAACATTCTCTAGTAATATCAAATTTCATCTTTTTCACACTGAGAGTATAACATATTTGAAATATCTGACAGCTATCACATGTGGTATTTTCATCCTTCTTTGTGATACTTACACTTTCACAGAATCACAGAATTTCTAGGTTGGAAGAGACCTCAAGATCATCGAGTCTAACCTCTGACCTAACACTAACAGTCCCCACTAAACCATATCCCTAAGCTCTACATCTAAACGTCTTTTAAAGACCTCCAGGGATGGTGACTCCACCATCCCTGGGCAGCCCATTTCAATGTCTAACAACCCTTGCGGTAAAGAAGTTCTTTCTAAGATCCAACCTAAAACTCCCCTGGCACAACTTAAGCCCATTTCCCCTCATCCTGTCACCAGGCACGTGGGAGAACAGACCAACCCCCACCTCGCTACAGCCTCCTTTAAGATATCTGTAGAGAGCGATAAGGTCACCCCTGAGCCTCCTTTTCTCCAGGCTGAACAAGCCCAGATCCCTCAGCTGCTCCTCATAGGATTTATTCTCCATGCCCCTCACCAGCTTCGTCGCCCTTCTCTGGACTCGCTCAAGCACCTCCATGTTCTTCTTGTAGCGAGGGGCCCAAAACTGAACACAGTACTCAAAGTGCAGCCTCACCAGAGCTGAGTACAGGGGGACGATCACCTCCCTAGCCCTGCTGGTCACACTGTTTCTTATGCAAGCCAGAATGCTGTTGGCCTTCTTGGCCACCTGAGCACACTGCTGGCTCATATTCAGCCGACTAACATCCATCACTCCCAGGTCCTTCTCTGCCTGGCAGCTCTCCAACCACTCATCTCCCAGCCTGTAGCTCTGCTTGGGGTTATTGCACCCCAGGTGCAGTACCCGGCACTTGGCCTTGCTGAACTTCATGCAGTTGACCTCAGCCCATCCGTGCAGCCTATCCAGATCCTCCTGCAGAGCCTTCCTACCCTCGAGCAGATCGACACACACACACCTAACTTGGTGTCATCTGCAAAGGTTAGAAGCACAAGTGCCAGATCCTTGTTCAGGAGTGTGAATTAGCTGATGGGGTAAAAGAAAACTAAAACAGAAATAAAATAAAACAAAATAAAATAAAACAAAACAAAATAAAATAAAATAAAATAAAATAAAAATATATTAATATTAATTATATTATTAATAATATATTATTATAAGTATATTATTATTAATATAATATTATTACTAATATTATATTAGTAATAAACTAGTAACTCTCTTCACCTTACAGTGCTACAGCAGAGGGACTGCTATGGGACTTCTGTGGTAGAATAAGGAACAATTTCAATGCCACTTTCTATGTGGCATAGTCCCTTTGATTGTCCTTGTTAGCAAAGCTAGTTACAGATCGCATACCAAGCTACATCCTGTTTACAGAGAGGAAGAAAAACAGTAATGCTGCCCTGTAAATGATGAGAAGCTGGCACTGTGAAAGAGTTTGAAAAAGAGGATGCTGCTGAGTAAATGATTCTTGAATTCAGTATATGAGATCTGGCAGATCCATCTTAATAGAATCTCTATATTTTATGGGAAATAAAAAAATAAAATAAAATAAAATAAAATAAAATAAAATAAAATAAAATAAAATAAAATAAAATAAAATAAAAAATAGAAATAAGATCTCTGCCAGGCTGAATGCTACCGATCCTAATTTGTACAGCCAATATGAACTCCTACTGTCTTTCTCTGAGGCTTCTAGAAGAAAGGTGTAAAGAGGATTTGTATTCCTCTCTTGAACTGCAGTAGACTGCCAGGGAATTTTAGCTGAACATCTGGAAATCTGGAACAATAGAGGCAACATTTTCCCATCATCTACTCCTTAGGCAGGTAGAACAGCATAGCATTCAGCTAAATGTACTATCTTTCTTACCTTCTCCAAAACATGGTGGCCTTGTCCATCACAGAATCACAGAATGTTAGAGATTGGAAGGAACCTTTAAAGACCATCTAGTCCAGTCTCCCTGCTGGAGCACGAACACCTAGATCAGGTCACATAAAAATGCATTTAGGCAGGTTTTGAATATCTCCAGAGAAGGAAACTCCACAACCCCTCTGAGCAGCTTCTTCCACTGCTCTGTCACCCTCACCGTGAAGAAGTTTATTCTCATATATAAGTGGAACCTCTCATGTTTCAGCTTGGACCCATTGCCCCTTCTGTTATCATTAGATGACACCGAGAAGAGCCTGGCTCCATCCTCCTGACACTCACCCTTTACATATTTAGAAACATTAATAAGGTCATCCCTCAGTCTCTTTTTCTCCAAGATAAAGAGACCCATCTCCCTCAGCCCTTCCTCATAAGGGAGATGCTCCATTCCCTTAATCATCTTTGTGGCTCTGTGCTGGACTCTCTCAAGCAGTTCCCTGTCTTTCTTGAACCGAGGGGCCCAGAATTGAATGCAGTATCCCAGATGCAGTCTCACCAGGACAGAGTAGAGGGGAAGGAGAACCTCTCTCGACCTACTAACCACACACTTTCTGATACACCCTAGGATGCCATTAGCCACAAGGGCACAGTGCTAGCTCATGGTCATCCCGCTGTCCACCAGGACTCCTAGGTCCTTTCCCCTACACTGCTCTCCAACAGGTCAGTCCCCATCTTATACCCATACCCAGAATTGTTCTTGCCAGATGCAAGACTCTACAATTGCTCTTGTTATATTTCATTAAATTTCTCCCTTCCCAACTCTCCAGCCTGTCTGTCATGTCCGCCACTACCCCCAGTTTTGTGTCATCAGCAAACTTTCTGACAGCGCACTCTATTCCCTCGTCCAAGTTGTTGATGAATACATTGAATAGTACTGGTCCCAGTACTGACCCTTGAGGGACTTCAGTGGATGCAGGCTTCCAACTAGATTCCATCCCACTGAGCACAACTCTCTGTGTTCTTTCCTTCAGCCAGTTCACAGTCCACCTCACTACCTGATCGTGGGAGTATCACCATGAGGGTCAACAAGCCCCATGGTTGGTGATAACATCAAACTCTTAATGATGATGCCATGAGGAATGTAAAGAGTTTAGAAAGAACAAAGAAGGGTGATTCAGGAGATGCCTTGGTGTCTTGGACTGTTTGTTCTCCAGCCATTAAGACATGGAGGTTGCTGGGTGTTTGTGGTTGCCAGGCAAACTTTTTGACCAATGAATAGTTAGTGGAAAAGTACTGCTGTAGAGAAAATGATACAAGAAGGGTATCATGTCCTTAATAAAGTGTGGAAGTTATTATCATCAATAAAGTTAGTTGAAGTTATTGATCCTAAAAGAACCCAGGTGTCTGTGTGGTCTTTACGCTACACCTGATTTTCCAGATCACACTTCTTCAGTTTAGCTGCAAGGATGCTGTGGGAGATGGTGTCAAACGCTTTACTGAATCAAGATAGACCACGTCCACTGCTTTAGCATCATCCATCCACCTGGTTATGTCTTTGTAAAAGGCTATCAGGTTGGTTAAGCATGAGTTCCCCTTGGTGAAGCCTTGCTGACTGTCCCAATTTACCCTCTTATCCTTGATATGCCTAGAGACAATGACAAGGATAAGTTGTTCTATTAGCTTTCCAGGGATGGAGGCGAGGCTGACCAGTCTACAGTTACTCGGGTCCTCCTTCTTGCCCTTTTTGAAGACTGGAATAATATTTGTTTTCCTTCAGTCCTCTCCCATTCCCCACGACTTACCAAAGATGATGGAAAGTGGCCCAGCAATGACTTCCTCCAACTCCCTCAGCACCCACAGGTTCAACCCAACAGGACCCATGGATTTATGGATGTCCGGATTGCTTAATTGGTCCTTAACCCAGTCCTTATCAACCAAGACAAACTCCTCCTTTATCCTGACATACTCTGGGGCCTCAGGGGTACAGGGTTCCTCAGGACAGCATCTGGCATTATAGACAGAGACAAGGTATTCAGTAACTCCACCTTCTTTTTGTCTGATGTCACCAGGGCATCCACCTCATTCATCAGGGGGCCTACATTGGCTCTACTGTTAGTTTTACCTTAAATGAATTTGAAGAAACCCTTTCCATTGTCCTTGATCCCTCTTGCAAGGCTTAACTCTAAGGAAGCTTTAGCTTTTCTAGTTGCCTCCCTACATCCTCTTACACATCTTATATTCCCCGCAAATGGCCAGCCCCTCCTTCCATAATCTGTAGACTCTTCTCTTCCACTTGAGTTTGCCCAGCAGTTCCCTTTTTAACCATACAGATCTCATGGCTCTCTTTCTTGACTTACTACCTGTTGGGATGTTGTGGTGCTTTTACTCGGGTGGGCGGCCAAGCTCCATCACAACCGCTCACTCACTCCCCCTCCTCAAAGAGGAATGGGGAGAAAATACAATGAAAAGTACTCAAGAGTTGACATAAGGACAGGGAGATCACGCAGTAATTATCATGAAAGGCAAAACAGACTCAGCATAGGGAGACGGTAAGATTTATTGCTTATTACTAACAAGCTAGAGAAGTGAGAAACAAGGGAAAGAAACCAAAAGCACCTTCCCCTCAACTGCCCTCTTCCACATTCTCCCCCTGAGTAGCACAGGGGAACAAGGGAATAGGGGTTATGATCAGTCTATAGTGCTTCTTCTCTGCCGCTCCTTCTTGGTCACTCTCTTCCCCTGTGCTGTGGGGTCCCTCCCATGGGATGCAGTCCTTGCTGAACTGATCTAGAGTGGGCTTCCCACAGGCAGCAGATCTTCTAGAACTGCTCCAGATATGGATCTGTACCAGAGGGTCCATCCCTCAGGAGCAAACTGCTCCAACCTGGGTCCCCCATGGTCAGCAGTTCCTGCCAGGTCACCTGCTCCTGAGTGGTCTCCTCTCCATGGGCTGCAGGTTGGGCCCAGAAACTGCTCTGGTGGTGGTCCTCTACAGGCCGCAGCCTCCATCAGTGCAAGTCCACCTGCTCCACCTCCATGGGATGAAGTGTGGAACTCTGCTCCACCATGGTACTCCATGTGCTGCAGGGGGACATCCTGCTTCACAATGGTCCTCATCACAGGCCACAGGGGACTTCTGCTCTGGCACCTGGAGCACCTCTCCCCCCTCCTTCTTCACCAACCTTGGTGCCTGCAAGTTTGTTTCTCACTCCCCTCACTCTCCTATCTGCTGTGTAGAGCAGTGTTTGTGTTTTTTTTTTTTGTTTGTTTGTTTGTTTTTGTTTTTTTTTCCCCTGTCTTAAATATGCTCTCACAGAGGTGCAAACAACATCACTTCTTGGCTCAGCTCTGGTCAGCAGCAGGGCCCTTACCTAACATGGGGCAGCTTCTAGATTCTTCTCACAGAAGCCACCCCTATGGCCCATTGCTACCAAACCTTGCCACGTAAGCCCACTGCAGATGCTCTGATCTTGAGCTTGGAAGAAGCACTCCTTGAATGCTAACCAACTACCTTGGCCCCTAGCAATTGCTTGAGAAGGCCAAAGTTAGCCCTACTAGGGCTAGTCCAGGGTTGTGATTCTGCTTGGTATTTTGTTCCTGTCACATGAGATCCTGAACTTCACCATCTCATGGTTGCTGTAACCAAAGATACCCTCAACCTTCACTGCTTCACCCAGTCCCACCTTATTAGTGAAGACAAGATCCAGCAGCACTCCTTTCCCAGTTGTAACCTCCAACATTAGCTTCAGGAAATTATAATCAGTGCAGTAGAGAAACCTCCAGACTGCCGATGACTGGCTGAGCAGGCCTTCCAGAAAATATCAGGATATTTGAAATCCCCTATGATAACTGGAGTCTGTAATTGCAAGGGTGCTATAGCCTGTAGAAGGCCTTGTCAACTTTGTCATTCTGATTTGGTGGCCCGTAATAGATACTCAAAACAGTATCAGCCATGCCAGCCTGCCCCTTAATTCTTACCCACAGACTCTCAGCTCGCTCCTCATCCACCCCTGGATGGTACTCAATACATTGCAGTTGCTCTCTCAGATAAAGAGCAACTCCGCCATCTCATCTCGCCGGCCTGTCTTTCCTGAGAAGGACATAACCATCCATGACCACATTCCAGTCATGCGAGCTGTCCCACCACATCTCTGTAATTGCCACCAGATCATAATCTCCTGACCGAACACGGATTTGTAACTCCTCCTCTTTATTTCCCATGCTGTGTGCATTGGTATACAGACCCTTCAGGGAAGGAGCTGAGTATGCCGATTTCACCCTAGGCGGCTGGAAGGCCTGCCAGTCTTCATCAATGCTAGAGCACTGCCCCACCAGTGCAAGCCCAGCTACAGCGCCATCCCCCTCCAGATCTAGTTTAAAGCTTTGCAAATGAACCCTGCTAATTCCTGTCTGAGAACCCTTTTGCCCCTTTTTATACCTTTCCCACGTATTACTCTCAGGCCTGGTGTCTTATAAAACCAGACATTATCAAAGAACCCAAAGCTCTGCCTGTAGCACCAATCTCGTAGCCAAGCATTTACAGACAGGATCCTTCTATTCCGTCCCACGTCATCACCCGAGAATGGAAGGAAGGAAGAGAAAATGACTTGCACCCCAGACGTTTTCACCAACCATCCCAAGGCCTTGAAGTCTTTCTTCATTCCCCGCAGACTATGGGATATAGCTTCCTCCCCACCTGTCTGGAAAATCAGTAGCATGTAGTAGTCTGTTCAGTGCACCAGGCTGGGGAGTGTCCTGGTGATATCCCTGATCTGGGCTCCAGGTAGACTGCAGACTTCCCTATGACGAGGGTCAACTCTGCATATTGGGCCCTCTGTTCCTCTCAGAAGGGAATCTCCTACTACAATTACCCTTCTTTCTTTCTTACTGGAGGCAGTCTTGAGGTGTGTTGTCAACTGCCTCTCCCTATGTGACCTCATAGGCAGGCCTTCCACCGCATCCTCGCCTACCTCTCCTTCAAGATCCAGGGCCTTATTATGGAGTGGCACCCGGGGAAGTGAGGTAGGTAAGGGGTGGCGTTGCCTGCAAGGCTGAACCAGAACTTGCTTCCAACTGTCCTCATATTTTTGGTCCCCTCTCTCTACCTGACGGCGACAGGGCAGGGGAACCACCGCACTCTGGAGGGCATCCCCCTGGCGCCCTTCCCTCTGGCACACCAGGGAGTTACTCCACCAGGCAGTCTGCTGCTCACACACCCTGATACTCCTTAGTCTCTCCACCTCCTCCCTGGGCTTAGCCACAATGGTGAGCAGACCTTCTTCCTGAGAACAGGCTGTTTGCCTGCTGCCCTCCCCCAGCAGTGGCAGGCTCAGGCACTCCCTGCAGCCAGAGACCTGAGCAGCCACGTCTCAGGGCAAACCCTCCGTCTGAGTCACCACAGTCTTTTTGGAGTGAGCTGTCTGCCTAGTGGACACCATGGAAGGTTTGTAATCTTGTAGACTGCCAATAGTTGGTGCAGAGCTCCCGTGCCTCTGTGTTATACTTTGAATATGACTGGGAATTCTGTGTGAGATTGTTGGATAGCATGGCTAAAAACAAATCCAAAAGACTATTTACAATTTAACATTACCATGGCACAGTTCTTAAATCCAACTTGATATTATTAGACTAACACGGAGAGAGCAGGGAAAACTATATCTCCCAGACTACTCCTGACTGACATACAAACTGTAAGACCTAGCTGCTGTCTAGCCTAGTGTTATATCTTCAATAGCAACCATAAGAGGACACTTAAGAAAAAGTTTAAAAAGGCAAGACTATGGGATAGTTCAACAGTTCCTCAGTTCCACAGTACTTTCCCAGATTTCCCCTATTTCCCTCCCAGGGAGTGTCTTGAGCCTGATACAGTAGTCTTGAGTTTGATGACCTTATCTAGTCTGTAACTTCCAGTTAACCTCTCTTTCAAGCATGTTCCAGTTTCCTCTTGAACTGAATTTATATAATTAGGAATACATTTTATATAGGAATTTCATATATCTGTTATTTGCTGGGAAAAAAAAAAAAAAGTTTCCTCATATTTATTTATTTATATTTAACTTTGCATTTTTTAGTTTAATTTTACGGTCCCTAGATGCTGTACTGGGGGAATTTGTCCGTTTGCATTCAAATGCATTGACGTTTATAACTTGAATTTGTGCATTACTTAGAACTTCAGCACTTTAGCCAATGTAGCTTTTTTTCATTGCTTATTGATACAATTTTACATTTACATGTGCATATCAATGTTTACATTAAAATAGGCCAGGTAAATCTTTCCTTAAAAATCAATTTTCCTTCAATTAATACAAAAGGAACTAGGAAATTTATCTCATCTTCAATGAACTTCATTACACATCTATATAAATTAGATGTGTGCAGTGTGGAACCACCCTTCCTGACCAAATTAACAATCCCTTAGAGTAATTATTAACTTCACTGTCACCAGTCTCTGAAGACATTTACATAATGGAGTATCAGTAGTGAAACTGTCATCAGTTTTGACAGATATTTTAATGGGTTCTAAATTCTGAACATATTCTGTCTTTTGATTCATAAGATATTAGGAAGTGGATGACTAGAGGTATGTGTTTAGTTAGATCTTACAGATATGCCTTTGTAGTTTCTTCTTTGCAAAGGCTTCAGGTTTTCCTGAGTAGAATATATGCTCTTGGACTCTATTTTATTTTATTTTTAAAATATATTTGTCTTCTAATAAACTTGACCAAGCACTTCTATTCCTCTCTACATTTTTCATCTCCACAATCTCATGTAAGGACAAGCTTTGCTATAAAATAATGTATTTCTGTTCCTTGTGCTGACAATTGCACCTGCTGTGATGATTTTCCCATGTCCCTAATTTCATTTCATGTTTATTTCCTCTGTTCAATTTACGACTTTATAGACCTCTTTGAGGTTACAGAACAAGTCTGGCATATTATGTTTGATATTGCTCTTTCATGTATTTCTATAGTAAAAATTATCAGTCAAAAAAAAAGACATCAGGAAAAAAATCTAGTTTAGATTTTCATAAAAATCTGCATACAAAGTTTGAGAAGTAATTGCTCATTTCATTTTATTATTTTAAGACCATACTTATTAGTTTTTCTACATGCTTATTACTTTGTTTTTATCAACAGTGAATAACAGTCAGTATTTATAAGACATTCTGCAACCACTCACAGCTAGCTCTTGAAACTGGATGTCTGTGTGTATAACAGGAAACTAGAGAATACTTCCGTTGGATTGCTTAAAAGACTGAAAAATCATGTTAGTCTCAAACTGTTAAGTAAATCTTTACTAGAGTGACATTCATTAACATCACATATTGCCAACAATTAGTTCTTAAATGTACTTAAACATTCACAGCATACAGAAGAAAAACAACAACAGCAACAACAAAACTTTCCTTAACAATCAGATCCTATACCAGCTGTGAACATGCAACATCACAGAACTCTCAGAACTAATGCTGTGTAGTTAGCACTGATGACTACGGGCTGTAATGATCTTAATCACTGAGCTCAAAGCAAGCTCCTCCTGACATTCCCCAACCCACACCTCCCAAGATATCTAATTAAGGGTTTTGTGCTTTTATAAGTTGGGTGATCAATCTGGAGATGTGTGGTACCCCTTGGAGGTGTTATTTTGTTGTTGTTGTTTTTTTTCTTTCCAGGCTGCAGCAGGTGTTTTGTCTTTCTATGCAGCTTTCTCCTCCTCTACTTTATCCCCTTTCCTTGGCTGATTCTAATATTTTTAACACAACAGGCATATTTATCCAGATCTTGATTTGTAGCCTTTTTAGATAGTCAGTACACATCACAGAATAATCCAAGGGGAAAGCAATATCAGAATGTCTTTAGTCTCCTTTCCTCGTTAAAGCAGGGTCATATCTGAGTTTACACCAAGTTACTTAGAGCTGTGTCCAGGCATATCTTGAGAACTTCTTAGGCAACCTGCACCACTGATTTTCTGCCCTTATGGGGAAAGGGAAAGGGAAAGGGAAAGGGAAAGGGAAAGGGAAAGGGAAAGGGAAAGGGAAAGGGAAAAGGAGAAATGGCTACAACTGTGTCTTTTTAGATTCCCAGGGCCTTTGCTTTCAGTCTCTAATTATATTTTTATTTTTCAAGATCTTGTATAAACTGACCAAGTAGAGCCACCTGGTGCTAAGCTCACTGAGCCAGCTCCCATAACAAATTAATAATAGGATATTATTGGGACCTTGCACTGTCATCATAAGGTACAGGTCTGCAGCCTGTCATTAGCAATGGCATCAGTGGTTCTTTTTTGGCCACTGAATACAGAAATGTTTCTCTAGTTATGCAATATTTGTGTTCCAATGTTTAGGTTCAAAACAAGCTGAACGTATTTAAAATCTGCTTAGTGTGCTTCACTTTTCATGGCTACACTAGGCTTCCATGTTTAGTTACATAACTTCCTTTCTTTGTTATTAGCATCCTGAACCATTTTGTGTCATCACTAAATTCATCATGTATATGCTTCTCTTTTGAAGTAATTTGAAATTATGTGGCATAGTACAACCCTGTAGGATGAAGTTGCTGGTGGCACCTGATTACAAATAATTTTACAATCCTTACTTAACTATAGACTCATAGTAAATTCATTTCTTTAGACTTTTTTTTTTTTTTTTTCTCTATATGACCAAGTATATTGTAAGACCCTTATAACTGTTATCTGTATTCTTAACAGCTACTTCAAAGAATTCATGTATGTTATGCTTTAAACAGCTGTCTTGGAGTGTACCATTAATTTTATCTCCTATTACATATTTGTCCACATATCTTATCATTTTACCACTTTACTAATTCTTCTACTGATTTTTACAGTTAATTTTGAGGGCCTTTTTTTTTTCTTATAGTTTCTTTGGTTTCTTACTTTACATTGACTCTTATTGTCATTTATAAAGACTGTTTGAAGACTATTTATTAGATCTGAGACTCTAGTACAGTTTTCTTAAACAATTTCATATCCATATGATATGATTTGCTTTCTTGGCCCTTAATCTTTTCCAATGAGCTTTGTCATTTTCAAACACTTCCCTTATTTGAAAATTAAATGTTACTGTGAATGTATAACTACACTTGCTTCATTCCTTTTGATGGTCACATTTCTGATGTATTTAGGCTAAATGATTATACATTGTTCCTAGCTATGTTCACAATATTATGAAATATTTATATACCTACATATATTTGATAGAACAAGTAGGTATTTGATAAGATATTAGGAGAATTTTATTCACCCTGAGGCTATTTAAGCCCTGACACAGGATGCCCATGGAGACTATGGAGTCTCCTCTGTAGGAAATATTCAAAACCCAACTGGAGGCAGCCCTGAGGAATCAGCACTAATTAGATGTGCTTTTTGCATAGCCTTGGAGCTCAATGACCTCTCTGGATTCCTTCCAATCTAAATAATTCAATAATTCTATGGCCAATCTGCCTGAAAAACTTATATTTACATCACTGTTTTCCTCTACCATTTCCATAAATTACTTTAATTGTCTCTTGCCATAAGAGTTCCCTTTTCTTCAGTAGCAACTGCTGTTGCACTCTTAGAAATGGAAAAGCATCTGCAATGTATCAGCTGCCCAGCAAATTTGCACAGAAAGTTAATAGCTGATTTCTATAGCTGAAGTTTAAACTCTAGAAACACCTTCTTTTTCTGTTCTCTAAAAAGAGTATTTTCTTGCCACACAGAGTTGTTAGTCATGCCTTTAAAAGCACGGAACAGTAAAATAAATAAATAAATAACTTGCCCTATTATTATGTACTATTATAAACTTCAGTGGGAGTATGGGTTGCATGTGAAATGTAGGATCAGACCATTTGTGTCATACTTGATATTGTTAATATGAACCTCTGTAGTTTAATGGCATGCTCTCACATTGTAAAAGCAAACAAAAAGCAACTTAATGTTATTTTAAGAGAAAATTGCTTACTTTACAGCATGGAAGGATTAGATGGTGGAGCTCTTATTGCACGGATTTAAGCTGCTGTGTCTATGTTTTCTAATTTAGTACTACTTTAAACCTTACATCAAATGCTTAACTAAGGTTATATCCTAAGTACTGAAAAAATTTCCCCAGCAAGGACTGACACACGTGTTCATTTCTGATTACTCAGAGACATATCAGTGGGGGGAAAGGAGAGAAATGCAAACTGTGGAACTTGGTGGCAGAGACACTGCTCTGTTTTCCACTGGTTACATGGCACAGATTTCACCTCATTTTGTAAGGCAATATTGAATTATGCCCAGTTTATGGAAATAATGAAAACAGTTAGAATGCAAGTTTTCTGAACAAAAAAAAATACATATTGTCAGACAAGCTGAACTGAGAATATAAGTGAATATAATGGAAAACTAAATCACATAAACTCTAAAGATGTCTATATTCAGATACATTTCACCATGTTCATATTTAATTTCCTAAATACTTATGGTGGCTTGACCTTGGCAAGCTGCCAGCTGCCCACCCAACTGCCCTATCACTCCCCCCTCCTCCATAGGACAGGGAGAGAAAATAAGATGAAAAAGGCTTTTAGATGAAAACTGATGCTAATCCCTCAACCACTGGTTGGGTTTAAAGTTACTATATTCAGTGCTGTTTCTCCCACGTCTTCATCTCTCCACCCCCTAAATATCTAACTCCACTCCTGCATAAATTATTTTCTGATTTATTCCATTTTTGTCTTTCTTTTTTTTTTTTTTTTTAATTTAGTCAATTTTTGAAAAGATCAGAAGTAAAGTTACTAACTATACCATATATTTATGCATGTGTGAATCTATCAATAAAAGAAATCAAAATCCTGCTTTCTTTCATCTCATAGCATGGTGTTGCTAACTAATTACTCTGAAAGAATTCAAGGTTTGTTTGTTTGCTTGCTTTCAGGAAAATGGAGAAGCACTTACAATTTTTAATTATTATTACTGATACTAAATCTTTCTGTGTCTTTGATCTGTGAGTTTATATATTGCTACCTGTCTGAATAATTTGATTCAGAAATCACAGAGGTTAATTTCAATAATGAAGTTCCAGGTGACCTAAGGAAAACTCTCTTTCCCTCTTTATTGTTGTTGTTGTTGTTTGTTTCTTTTCCAAAAAGTTTTTTTTTTTTTTTTCTTGAACCTTCTCATTTTTTAATACTATTCAATTTTATTATCTTAGGGAAAAAACAGCATATGTGAATGTCGTGGTTTAACCCGGCCGGCAGCTAAACACCACGCAGCCATTCGCTCACCCTCCCCCTCCCTCTCTGGGACAGGGGAGAGAAATGGAAAGTGAAGTCCATGAGTTGAGATAAAGACAGTTTAATAAGACAGGAAAATAATAATAACAGTATAATAATAATAATAATAATAATAATACAATGGTGATAATAGTACTAGTACTAATAATATGTACAAACAAGTGATGCACAATGCAATTGCTCACCACCCGCTGACCGATGCCCAGCCTAACCCCGAGCAGTCCGGCCCCCTCCCCCCGGCTGGCCACCCCTATATATTGTTTAGCATGATGTCAGATGGTATGGAATACCCCTTTGGCTAGTTTGGGTCACCTGTCCTGGGTCTGTCCCCTCCCAGCTCTTACTGCACCCCCAGCCTGCCTGTTGGCAGGACAGAGCAAAAGGCTGAGATGTCCTTGGCTTGGTATAAGCACTGCTCTGCAACAATTAAAACATCGGGATGTTATCAGCACTCTTCTCATCCTAAGCCAAAACACAGCATTCCACCAGCTACTAGGAAGAAAATTAATTCTGTTCTAACTGAAACGAGGACAGTGAACAAACACGAACACCAATTTAACAAGTTTTGTTAGAGAACAATGTGTCCAAAATATAATTTCAGTGTAACATCAGATAAATTCACTGCAAACATGTTAGTGAAACAAACAAACAAACAACAAAAGAAATAGACAAACAAATAAACTTTTCAATCACATTGAATTATTCTTTTTGTTTCCTGAACTAGACAATATTATGTGGATGAAAGATTGTAAAACAAATTCAGGAATAAAGATATTGCAAAGCTATAATCAGAGTGTGTCATTCCATGTTGGTATATCCCTTATGATAATTTTTCCCTTAAGAAGCTGTAGAGTTTTCACTTCTAGGCTAATTTGAATGAGTCTTCAGAACTTTTATTGAAGTCAGGATGCACTAAAAAGTACAAATTCTCTTACCATTCTTTCCCAATTTGAAAGTCTAAATGAGTATGGCTTATGAATATTAATAATCATAACATTTTAGTATAATTCATAGATTCATAGAATATCCTGAGTTGGAAGGGAACCATAAGGATCATCCAGTCCAACTCCTCCTGGCACCACCAGCTGCTAATTTGATGTGCTACATTTTTTTATCTGTTCACTTACTAAGGAAAAAAAAAAAAAAAAAAAAAAAAAAAAAAAAAAAACTTATATTACTGTTTTTGAGTTATAAATAATGTGCACATTCCTGCTTTAAAAAGGAGTGGTTGAAAATAACAATGTAAATTGTAGAGAGAACGACATAAATTTGTGATAGGGTATGTAATATGATATTTGTTCTTTCTAAGTAGCAAATATGGAAATAGATAAATTTTGTGAAGCAAACTTTTAGCTTAGAACACAAGTTACAGGGTCTCGATGTCCTTATACTGAGGGGCCCAAAACTGAACATAGTACTCGAGGTGCAGCCTCACTACGGCTGAGTACAGGGTCCTACTGGCTACACTATTCCTGATACAAGACAGGATGCTGTTGGCCTTCCTGAGCACCTGGGCACACTGCTGGCTCAACCAGCCTTGACCAACACCCCTAGATCCTTTTCCTCTGCACAGCTTTTCAGACACTCTGCCCCAACCCTGTAGCACTGCATGGTGTTGTTGTGGCCAAAGTGCAGGACCTGGCACTTAGCCATGTTGAACCCCATCCCACTGGCCCATCGACCCATCCTGTCCAGGTCCCTCTGCAGAGCCTTCCTACTATCCAGCAGATCAACGCTTCCTCCCAACTCCGTGTCTTCTGCAAACTTACTGAAGGTGAACTCAATTCCCTCTAAACCATCAATAAAGATATTAAAAATGATGTTAAAAAGCTTGTGAGGGGTCTGGAGAACAAGTCTTACAAGGAGCAGCTGAGGGAGCTGGGATTGTTCAGCCTGGAGAAGAGGAGGCTCAGACCTTATCACTCTCAATAGATACCTTAAAGGAGACTGTAGTGAGGTGGGGATTGGTCTATTCTCTCATGTGCCTGGTGATAGGACAAGGGGGAATGGGCTAAAGTTGTGCCAGGGGAGGTTTAGAAATTAGGAAAAACTTCTTTACCAAAAGGGTTGGTAGGCATTGGAATGGGCTGCCCAAGACAGTGGTTGAGTCACCATCCCTGGAGGTCTTTACAAGACATTTAGATGTAGAGCTTAGTGATATGGTTTAGTGGAGGACTTGCTAGTGTTAGGTCTGAGGTTGGACTGGGTGATCTTGGAGGTCTCTTCCAACCTAGATGATTCTGTGATTGACAGGCCTGTAGTTCCTCAGATCCTCCTTACAATCCTTCTTAGAGATGGGCATTACATTAGCAAGTCTCCAGTCATTCAGGATCTCTCTGGATGACCAAGACCACTGACAGATAATGAAAGACAGCCCAGCAATCACACCCACCAACTCCCTCAGCACCCTTGGATGGATTTCATTTGGCCCCATGGACTTGTGACAGTGCACTTGGAGCAACAATTCTCTAGTGGTTTCCACCTAAACTGTGGTGGGGTTCTTCTACTCCTCATCCCAGATTTCAAGGTCGGGAGGATGAGTACCTTGAGGATAAGCGGTCTGGCTAGCAAAGACAGATGCAAAGAAGGCATTAAGAACCTCAGCCTTTTCCTTATCCTCAGTAGTCATGTTTCACCCTGTGTCCAGTAAAGAATGGAATCCAGAGAAGGGTTACAAAGCTGGTGAGGGGCCTGGAACACAAGTCCTATGAGGAGCTGCTGAGAGACCTGGGGTTGTTTAGCCTGGAGAAGAGAAGGCTCAGGGAAGACCTTCTCACTCTCTACTACTACCTGAAAGGAAGCTGTGGGAAGCATGGGGTCTGTGTCTTCTCACAGATAACTACTGATAGAACTAAAGGGAATGGCCTCAAGTCACAGCAGGGGAGGTTCAAGCTGGAAATTAGGAGACATTTCTTCTCAGAAAGAGCAGTCAGAACAGGTTGCACAGGGAAGTGGTGGCATCACCGTCTCTGGGGATGTTCAAGGAAAGGTTGGGTGTGGTGCTTAGTGACATGGTTTAGTGGGTGACATTGGTAGTAGGATGATGGTTGGACCAGATGATCTTGAAGGTATTTTCCAACTTTAATGATTCTATGATTCTAAAATACTGCTTTAGATTTACTGAGAACCAGTTTATCTAGTTCTTTACATGCCTAAACCTGTTATAAGCTGTGTCTTCATCCATTCCATCAGAATACCTACCTAATATAGAATAATAAGGTAGTAAGGGAGGGGATAATACAGAATACTAAGCCAGGGAGAGGAGAGGGATCAGAAAATAAATAAATAAATAAAACCCCCACTTCCAAACTGTCATTTTAACAGAATAAGTATATCCATGCAAATATGGAAGAAAAAATAATAGAAGCAATACTTTCATGTTTCTTGAGATGCAAATTTAGTTTTCAAGTTTTAATTTTACTTGTGTAAATCAAGTGACAAGTGTAACCTGATTTAATAAAAATACAGCTGCCTATGCTATCTTTTTTGGGGGTGGGTGAGTCTGGAAATATTGACAACATTCTGACTACATTTACAGGACATGAACCTGTTTAGTCTTTAGCAGGCAGAATATAATAACTGGTAGTGTTTTGCATGCTGAGTGCCTTGTTCTCCCTAAATTGAATGACATGTATATCACACAAAATTGTTCAGAGTCAAGGGAAAGTTGCAGCTGGGGAAGGCTCTGACAAAAACAAGCAGGATTACAGTTATTTTACAGCAACACAAGAAACTGCAAATCTCAGTGCAAATTCTTCATTTTGCAAATAAAATAAGTGAGCCTAATAGATGTTGGCTGTTTCAGTTTTGAAATAGATTTATTAAGGTCTTTTTGTTGTTGTTGTTGTTTTTTTATTTTATTTTTTCTTGATGGATCACAAATAACTCTTAAGGGTACAGATTCTTATTTCAGAAAAAAAAAATAAAAATCTTAATAACAAAGTTTTATGTCTTATCAACTTGGTGGTTTTACTCAGCTGGACAGCTGAACCCCACCACAACCATTCTTTCACTTCCCCTCCTTACAGGGAAGGGGGCTCAAGGGTTGAGATAAGGACAAGCACATCACTCAATAATTATCATGAGTAAAACAGACTCAGCACAGGAAGATTAACATAATTTAGTACCTATAACGAACAAGCTAGAGAAGTGAGAAACAAACAAACAAAAAATGAAAATGACCTTTTCTCCATTCACCCTTTTCCTTCACCTCCATTCACTGTTTTCCATCTCCTTCCCCTGAGCAGTGCAGAGGAATGGGGATTGCAGTCAGTCCCTAACGCTTCGTCTCTGCCACTCCTTTATAGTCACTGTCTGCTCCTGCTCCAATGTGGGGTACCTCCCACAGGAATCTATCCTTCCCAAACTGATCCTGAGGGGGCTTCCCACAGGCTGCAGTCCTTAAAAACTGCTCCAAACAGGGGTCCAAATTATGGGGTCCATACATCAGGCTCAAACTGCTCCAACATGGGGCCCCCGCAAGCAGCAGCTCCTGCCAGATCACTGGCTCCTGCATGGGCTACTCTCCATGGGCTACAAAATGGAGAGTCCTGGAGTCAGGTCCTGTGGAGGCTTTCCACCGGCCACAGCCTCCTTTGGGCCAGATCCACCTGCTCCACCATAATCTCCTATCCAAAAGGTGCAGAGTGGAGGTCGGTTTCACCAAGGTACATCATGGGCTGCAGGGGGACAGCCTGCTCCACCACGGGCTTCTCCACAGGCCACAGGGAAACTTCAGTGCCAGTGCCTGGAGAACCTCTTGTTCTCCTTCTTCACTAACCTTGAGGTCTGCAGGTCTGGTTCTCACTCCTCACTCTCCCAGCAGCAGTTGTTTTTCCCTTTCTTAAGTCTGCTCTCACAGAGACACAAACAACAGCACTTACTGGCTCAGATCTGGGCAGCAGCAGGTCCCTTTTCACTGAAACTGGCCCTTATCTGGCCCTCGTCTATGGGACAACTTCTGGTTTCTTACAGATGCCACCCCTGTAGTCATTCATAATAGTCCTACAATACAGCAATATAATACCTTGTGATTCATACTTTTAAAATCTTACATATGAATACAGTAAGTAGTTTCACTAATCATACTTGTAGTATGATTACTCATGTGAGTATGTTTTGGCAGTGATTTGCAGAAAACTTGTGGAAAAAATTGCATAATGCACAACAGTTAGCAAAGACAATAAGTAGCATCTACTAGTTTAATACTGTCAGAGCTCTATCTCTATTTGCTAAGATTCTCCTAACTCCCTCTCTCAGCACAGACAAACATCTGATATAAAGAAATGTTACCAACATTCTCATTAAAAAACTGCTTGAAAAAATGACATATGTAACAACTAACTAAAACACTAACCTAATATGTAACAGCTGGATTTATCTTCCATATTCATTAATTAAAATGAGGGACAAATTTATATAACTACATTAATAAATTTGCTATCTTATAATGTACAATTAATCTCTAGCATTTTAAAAAAATTAAATAACATTAAAATACTTTTGAAATGGACTGAGAGAAGCAACTTCCCCTTGTCGTGTTTCCGCTTGAGTGGGTAGCCAAGCTCCACCACAGCTGCTCTCTCACTCCCCCTCCTCAAAGAGGAATGGGGAGAAAATATGTGAAAAGGGCTCAAGGGTTGAGATAAGGACAAGAAAATCACGCAATAATTATTGTAACGGGCAAAACAGACTCAGCATAAGAAGATAGTAAGATTCATTGCTCATTACTAACAAGCTAGAGAAGTGAGAAACAAAGGAAAGAAACCAAAAGCACCTCCCCCCCCATTCACCCTCTTCCACCTCCTCCCCCCGAGTGGCGCAGGGGAACAGGGGAATAGGGGTTATGGTCAGTCTACAGCACTGCTTCTCTGCTGCTCCTTCTCGGTCACTCTCGTCCCCTGTGCTGTGGGGTCCCACCCACGGGATGCAGTCCTTGATGAACTGATCCAGCGTGGGCTTCGCACAGGCAGCAGCTCTTCCAGAACTGCTCCAGATATGGGTCCGTACCACGGAGTCCATCCCTCCGGAGAAAACTGCTCCAACCTGGCTCCCCTATGGGCAGCAGCTCCTGCCAGGTCACCTGCTCCACCATGGTCTCCTCTCCACGGGCTACAGGTCCGGCCCTGAATCTGCTCCGGCAGGGGTCTTCCACAGGCAGCAGCCTCCATTGGTGCAGGGCCACCTGCTCCACCATGGTCTCCTCCACGGGCTGCAGTGTGGAACCCTGCTCCACCGTGGTACTCCATGGGCTGCAGGGGGACATCCTGCTTCACCATGGTCCTCACCACAGGCCACAGGGGACTTCTGCTCTGGCGCCTGGAGCACCTCTCCCCCTCCTTCTACACTGACCTTGGCACCTGCAAGGCTGTTTTCTCACTCCCTTCACTCTCCCGGCTGCTGTGTGGTGCAGCGTTTTTTTCCCTGTCTTAAATATGCTCTCACAGAGGCGCAAAACAACATCGCTTATTGGATTAGCTCTGGAAAACAATGGGGCCCTTCCCAAACATGGGGCAGCTTCTAGATCTTTCTCACAGAAACCACCCCTATGGCCCCCTGCTACCAAAACCTTGCCACGTAAACCCACTACACCCCTACATTTATGAATCTCAACACCAGAGCAGTTTTTCATACCCAGATTCAGAAATTTCCAGATTCAGAAAGACATACTTTCTGTAAATAGAAGCAATGACCATCAAAAAAAGAAGCAGTGTTCATCACTGAATGTGAGCTAAAATGTGTTCAAAAGATTCAATAGACATTTCAGAGGTAATTCTGAAAGGTGCTTTACTGCAACATGGCAATAACATTAGAATGACTGAGAGATCAAGAGAGATATGTGAGATTATATATTTTATATGATTCACAAAGCTATTAACTCAAAAGGAAAAACTTCAGTATAAGCAAAAAGACCGTGTGAGTTACTCATTACCCTGTAATGACTGGTGTTAATAAAAACTCAAATGCAGGTTGAATTTTACAGTTATTAAGAGACAGAGATTTTAAAAGCTGGTCAGTTTCCCCTTTGATTTAACATGTTTCCAAGTTTTTAGTATATTTATACATTATCTTTTTTTTTTTTTTTTTCAATGATTGCTGCTTTAACATACTGAAATAAGTATGACATATTGAAATATTAACATATTGAAATAAGTATGACATATTGAAATATTAACATATTGAAATAAGTCTGTGTTTGTTGTGCAGTTACCATTATTTAAATGTGAAGCTATATTCTTTTTTTTTTTTTTTTTTTTTAGAATGGCTTGGGTTGGAAGGGACTTTAAAGATCATCTAGTTCCAACCCCCCTACTGTGAGCAGGGACATCACCCATTAGATCAGGTTTCCCAGGGCTTGTCCAACCTGCTCTTGAACACCTCCAAGTATGGGGCATCCACAGCCTCTCTGGGCATCCTGTTCCGGGGCATCACCACCCTCATAGTAAAGAATTTCCTCCTAACCTCTAATCTAAATCTCCCTGTTTTAGTTTAAAACCATTCCCCCTTGTCCTGTCATTATCTGTCAGCAAAGAGTCGTTGCCAGAACTGGACACAGTACTCCAAGCAGAGTTTCACAAGGACAGAGTACAGGAGGACAATCACCTCCCTTGACCTGCTGGCTGTTCCTTTGATGCAGCCCAGGATACAGTTGGCCTTCTGAGCTGCAAGCACGCACTGCCAGCTCATGTAGTGCTTTTCATCCACCAGAGTCCCTAAGGGTTTCTCTGCAGGGCTGCTCTCAATGAGCTCTTCTCCTAGTCTGAGGTCATGTCTGGGATTTCCCAGCCCAGGTGAAGCCGGGGCTTTTTTGACTTGTTGAATCTCATTAGGTTCACATGGGCCCATTTCTCAAGCTTGTCCAGGTCCATTGGCATCCGTTCCTTCTATTGTACCAACTACACCACTCAGCTTGGTGTCAACTGCAAACTTGCTTAGCGTGCACTTGATCCCACTGTCTATGTCATTGATAAAAATATTAAACAGTACCTGTCCTAGGTACTGGGGCCCAGTCCCCTGCGGTACACCGCTCATCACCAGCCTCCGCTTTGACATAGAGACATTGACCACCACTCTCTTGGTGCAGCCTTCAAGCTAAATCTTTATCCACTGAATAGTCCACCCATCAAGTCTATATCTCGCCATTTTGAGATCAGGATGCCATGTCAAAGGCCTTGCAGAAGTCCAGGTAGATGATAGCAGTTGGACTTTTGGTGTTTTTACTTCCAGTAAATTTTCTTGTTCAGATTGATTCAGATGATATTTTCTTATGCATATATGAAGAGATTATTTTGTTGTTGTTGTTGTAGTTTTGTTTTTTTTTTTTTTTTACATCTGTTGATTTATTTTACCTGGCCTCATTCAGCATTGAATTGTATCCATCAAAATAAATTGGCTTGCAAAAGATTTAACAGTAAAACTTAAGAGAATTGATTCTCCCCCTACCCAAAATTCAAATGCTTACTTACTTCACTTATCATACAGTTTGCCGTCCATCGAGCTGACATCTGACTATATGATCAGGGCCAACAAAGTTAAAAATAATAAAATTATTTTTTCCCTCCTAATCTGACAATTGCTATCTATGCCAATGGAAACAAAAATTAGCATTCCTACCTATTCCACATTATTGATACAAGACTGAAATTTCCCATAGAGAGGCCTTTCAAGTTTTCATAAGCAGTTTTAATCCTTATTAATAAATACTGCTTCATATTGCAGTCCTGTGGAATATTACCCATCAACCTTTATCAGCATTGACATACACCCTAAAATTATCTGCCTACAGAGAAATAACCTAATAACTTTCCTAAGTCCCTATGCAATTGTTTCTTTCAGTTTCAGTCAGAAAGTGCATCTCAATATGTTTGATAATATCAATTGTAGAAAAAAAAAAAAAAAAAAAAAGACAGACTCTTGATTTTAAATGACTGTTATGCATATAGCATTCAGTTTGAATATGGAGAAATGGAAAATGACAACAACAACAACAAAACACCAGGAAGTTAAAATAATGAAAACAGAGAATAATGAAAAGCAGAGAAAGAAGAAAAGGGAAAAATAAAACACAGAACAATAGCTGGAGAGAAGCGTGACAGGTAAGACCTTGTCTAGACAGTAGTACAAATAATTAATAATAAAAATAATAATAATCCTATGTTTGTAAACAGGAATATTGTCATTGTCAGAGTTCCAAAGAAAGAATAATAATTTGTACTGACCTTTGATCATTCAACTATTTCTGACAATCTGATGAAAGGGTATCTCATGGGATTCTCCAGAGTTTTTTTCCTCATTTACAATTTCTTCTTCTCTTTCACATAGATAATCAAGTCCTTCCTCTCCTATCCTGGATATTCTGTTTGGGATAACAAACATTTCAGATAGAGTAGTATAGCATATAGCTTGTCAATATTACATAAGTAACTTACATCAAGTGTTCAGAATCTGAAAAATTGGTCTAATAGAAAAATGCATAGTAATAGTACTGTAATAAATGTACAATGTTATGAGGATTCTGGGGATGGCACTCAGTTCTAAACTATAAACATCTAAACTTATCTAGTTTATTAATTCAGTTACAAAGGCATAGGTTTTCACTATCACCAGTGATGTACCAGAATATCTTGTCTTGTGTCCTGCTGTCACTCAGAAAAGCAGACTTTCTGTTTGTAAGCCCTGTATAATTGTAAAGGGAAAGGGAATGGGGAGAAAAAGAAACAAAAGAAACAATAAGTCTGCACAGAAACACAGAGAGAAGGGAAAAAATTTTATTCTCTACTTCCAATCAACGAGCGATGTTCAGCCACGTCCTGGGAAGTAGGGCCTCAAAACATGTAGTAGTTGTTCAGGAGGAACAGCCCCCTCCCCCATGAGAGCCCCCCTTTTTATTGCTGAGTGTGACATTTGGTGTTATGGAATATCCCTTTGGTTGGTTTAGGTCAGCTGCCCTGGTGATGTCTCCTCCCCATCACTTGCCCACCCCCAGCTTGCTGGCTCTTGGGGGCTTGGAAGGAGTCCTGATGCTGTGCCAGCACTACACAGCAATAGACACAACACTGGAGTGATACCAGTGCTGTTCCAGCTACGAGTGCAGAGCACAGCACTGTGTCGGCTGCTGCAGCGAAAGGCGACTCCAGTCAGATAGACCCAACACAATGGCATACATGCTTCTATTCAGGGACTGAATAAAGACTTCTTTTGGCATGCAAAATAGCTCTTCAGATCCACTGATCATATTTACTTCATCTATTAACTGACGATAGGGTGAACAGAGGAACAAAATTAAGATCTTGACATTGGTTAGGTAGATATTCTTATTCTTCATCTTACCTCCATTTTGGAAACAAAATCACATCTATAATCACCTTTCTTTTAATAGGTAGCATATGTGGGTGAGGCTTATTATGAGTAGGAATAAGAAGACATGCTAAAGAAGAACAGATCTCCTTGACAAGACCTTTGGCTCTTTAACTTGCCTTTTAAACTCATTTATCTGAACTTGGCTCATTCTAGAACTGACGAACACATTTCATGTCAAAATCGTATTCAGTATCTCTGTATCACATTGGAATATCATGGCTATAAGTGTTAATCATAAATAAAAATAAAAATAAATAATAAAAAAAAAGTTTTGAAGCTGTTGAAGCTGTTAGACCATGTCAATTTTTTGGAATACTGTTTAGTCAATTTTAAGTTTCTTTTTCAGTCTTCTCCCAGCTCTTGCTTGCATCTAACTTAGGAAAATGTTCAGCATTAATTCTGAATCAGATGCACGTAAGAAGTAAGTAATCAAGCACTTCTCAAGTGTTCACAAATCACAGAATCACAGAATCACAGAATCAGAATTCCTAGGTTGGAAGGGACCTCAAGATCATTGAGTCCAACCTCTGACCTAACGCTAACAGTCCCCACTTCACAAAGAACAGTTTCAAATTAGTATTCTTTCAGCGCAAAATGGTTTCTTTGCATGATGCCAGTGTACAGCAAGCCTAACCAGCTTTCTGTTTCCTCCAATTGCTTTTATACCACATGAAAAGTTGTTGTTAAAGCTAAAAGATTCAATCCTGAAAAATCTTCCCGAAAGAGGTATTTATGAAGAAACCAGGTATCTACTTTGATAAAAAAATCTTACTGGACAGAAAATTGCATTCATATTAAATCTCTCTATGGACACATACACGACTTAGTAGTAGATAAACTTATGGACAGTGGACTGAAGTATTTTATAGTGTGTCAAAAGTGGAAAGAATGACAGAGAATGATTATTTGTTATAAAAAATTATTACAAAAACTGAGATCAAAGTGCTGTCTTGTAGTAGGTAGCTCCAAAAGAAGGCAATAGTAGAGAGAAAATGAAGGAAAAAAATATTAAAATAGGATATTTATTACACACTACTATACCAACTTCCTTCAGTCAGAAGTTTAGGAATTTCCTGAGCAAAAATGTCATGTGAACTTCTGGGTTTAATAGCCATTGATTAATAAATCACAATTAAATACTTATGCAAACACATTCATAATTTTGACTTCTCTTTGACCTGTCTGTTTATGACTCAGTGGTATCAAAAGATGGGACAGGAATTTAGTGTTTGGTCTTCCTATAGCACTACTGTCTCTGTACAATGGACTAGTTTTCAACAACATATAGGTCTTTTCAATAACAAGAACTGTTGAAAACCTGAGCACTCTTGACAAAAGCCAGAACATCCCTTGGCAGGTTCACTATATCTTCATAAAGAGGCCTATAAGGAAGCCTTAGCTTATGTAAGTTGTAAATTTTAGTGCTATTAGATTTATTTTCATCTGTAAACACTATAATACATGAAGCAAATAGTAGAAAATTATATTTATTTAATCTCTTTGTTTTTACCTCTAAGAAAAGAAACTCTACCTGGACTTGTGCAAAGTATTTGACACTGTCTTCCATGATATCCTTGTCTCCAAATTGGAGAGATATGGATGTGATGGATGGAGCCCTCAGTGGGTACGGAATTGTCTGGATGGTCACACTAAAAGAAATGCAGTCAACAGCTCAATATCCAAGTTGAGATCAGTAATGAGTGATGTTCTTCAGGGATCAGTATTGTGACCATTTAAAATCAAGTTGATGATATGAACAGTGGGATTGAATGCACCCTCAGCATGTTTGCCAATGGCTCCAAGCTCTCTAGTGAGGTCAACATGCTGATGGGAAGGAATGCTATCCAGAGGGAAGGGATGCTTGGGTTGGGGCAGTCCCAAGTACACATACAGGATGGTTGGAGAATGGTGCTCCCTAGAGCACTTCTTAGGAGAAGGACTTGGGAGTGTTGTTTGATAAAAAATTCAGCATGAGCTGGCAATGTGCACTTGCAGCCCAGAAAGCCAACCATACCCTGGGATCCATAACAAGAAGTATGATCAGCAAGTTGAAGGAGATGATTCTCCCCCTTTACTAAGCTCTTGTGAGGTCCCACTTGGAGTACTGTTTTCAGCTCTGGGGCCCCCAACATAATAAGTACATGGAGTAAGTCCAGAGGAGGGCTATGAGAATGACATTCTCATTCATAAGAATGGCTGGAGGACATCTCCTATGAACAGTCTGTTGGGGTTGTTTAGAGAAGATAAGGCTCTGGGGAGGCCTCATAGAGGCCAGTACCTAAAGGGAGACTAAAGGAAAACTGGAGAGGGACTCTTTATCAGAGATTGTAGTGATAGGTCAAAGGGTAGTGGCTTTAAACTAGAAGAGAATAGATTTAGATTGAATATAAGGAAGGTAGTAAAGCACTAGAACAGGTTGCTCAGAGAATCTGTGGATGCTCCATCTCTGGAATTGTTTAAGGCTAGGTTGGGTGGGGCTTTGAGCAACTTTAGTGTAGTGGAAGGTTACACTGACTTTGAGAGGAGGATTGGAATAAAAGATCTTTAAGGCCCCTTCCAACCTAAGTCATTCTATCATTCTACAATTCTATGAAGATACAAACATTTGTAAATATTATTCATAGCAGTCCTGCATTTCTTCTTCCTCTGTTCTTTTTGCCTTGTCTCATATCTTCCTCTCTATATATAATTTATTATGACCATATGCTAAAACTTGCTTGCTTTGTCTGGAAGAAAACTGCATCCTGTTATATGGTCTTTGTAACATACAGATGAATCCATAGGAATTTTTAGATTTCATTAACACAAATCTGATTAATCTTCTTATGGATATGAACCAGAACAGACAAGAAGATACGACCATCAACTCTATAACAAATCTCTAGATTGCAGTTCATATCATCCAAATGTACATGTATTAAGTAGTTTATAGGAGATGTGGACAAAATAAAACCTATATCTGCATTCATTACAAATATATGCAATTGTGTCTGATAAGTGCTTGTTTAGTCTTTTCCTTCTTTCTTTCCTTAAAATAGTAGAATCAAGCATTTGGCATATTTGTTTCCTGAACTCAGGGGAGCAGCTCATCAAAGCCGTGTTAATCAATACATTTGTGGTGCGTATAGAGGACTGCTAGAGGGATATGCACTAATACCACTTAGGTAGCTGACAAAACCAAGATATATATCTCCCTACTGTGTCTCTAAGATGATGAAATAAAATACCTCATTCAGTATTTTAAACTTTCCATTATCTTTCCAGACAAAAAACAGCTGAAAGAAACAACAGATATTGTATCATCTTCTGGAATTAAATTTTCACTTATTCATCAGAAATTACATAAGTTTCTTTAGAATCACTTCTAATACCAGATGATCAGCTGTGAAGCTGTGGCCAAAGGTATCTCTGTTTCTGAAAGCAGCACCCTTTTGATTATGGCCTTGTTTACATTTCAGAGATACTGTTTTCAAAAATAAATCTGCCTTTGGCTACTGATGTCTTTCTTATTTTAAAATTAGATACAAATACCCACTGTTTGTCTACATCTATTTCTTTTGTTCGGCTACTGATGCTGCTGCAGAGGTCATCACTCTGTAAAGTTGACAATATTTTTACTTCATAACTTTTCATGCAAGTAATCTTCTGATTCTCAAGTGGTATACTTGTGGGTTTCAGGCACAATTATTATTTGAGAAAGAGTTGTTCTTTTTTTTTTTTTTTTTCTTTCTTTTATTATTTATTTATTTATTTATTTCATTTTAAAATGTCTTAATAGTGGAATTATTTTTACTGTAGGATAAGATCAAGTAAGGATGTGTCAGTGACCAAAACTTGATGGATTATTGTTTATTGGCTGTACTGGAAAGACAGAACTACACTTGACAGAGAACTCTTCTATTCTACCAGTGAACAACATTCTATTATATATACCTGGATTTCCTATTGAAAAGAACTAGGTGACCTGCTCCAGAAAAGAGTCTTGATATAAAGTAGTATTCATGCAGCATATACAGTCAGAAACTGGGAATTTGAAGTAAAACAGGAAGTGAGCCAAACAGCTCACCTAGGTAACACAGTTGACGAGGCACATCTCATGATGACCTGACCAGAACCTGACCTGAATTTATGTCAAACATTTGTTTCAGCTGCCCACCTCTAAGAGTAATTAGTCACAATGAGAACACAGAATGTCCAAGCACATACTACTCAATTTTCTAAGATTTCTCTTGTCTGGATATCTCTTAAGATAATACTTTTGACTGAGAAATCATATATAACTATGATCAATGCCTTAGAGAGTTCATAATTTTCTCAGTACTCCAAATGTACTTGGAGCTGATGAGTCTAACAAAATGCTTTGAGCAGTCTGAGAAGTTAAACAGTATTGAAGTGCCTTGTGACTCCTTGTATTCTTTAGTTTGGCCTTATTCCCCATTGAAAAATGTGTGTATGCCAATAATTGATCAATTATTAATATGATCAATAATTCTTTCAAGGGTACATTGGCCTTTCTAGGATATGTCTACAGTTGGGCACAAATGTGCATTAGTTCTCTCTGTACTTCAGAACTTGATCACATTCAAACCTAATTTGGAAGGTGTAAAACCTAAACTTCTACATGAAGCTAAGAAAGATGTATGTTCATTACAAGTAGAAGTTCAGAGATGTCACACTTGAGGAAGTATTCAAAACTTTTGTCTTTGAATATCATTTTTTCTTCCCTTTTATTCCACTAAAAATGAATTTAATGAACATTACTACTGAATGCAATCTACTTCACATTTACTATTTACCAGCACTGTTCACTGTGCTGGTAAAATCCACGTCCCACAAGCTTCTGGCTTGTTTCAGAACATAAAGTTTTAAGAAATTTCATATAACAACATTGTATAGAATATCTTACAGAAGAGTAGGAGCTCCTTTCACTTTTTCATAGAATTATACCACAATCCATTTATTAGATTAACTATCTCCTTTTCATAATACTCTATAGATTGTAAATAGACATCTATTGACAAAAAAGACTTCTTAAGCTGAGCACTACAGAAGACACCTAACCATTTAGCTTCAAATGGCTCAGTCCTCTATTTAAATCCACAGGTCCTTTTGAAACACTGAGTTGTCCTTTTTTCTATATTCCTTCCTAATTAACCTTAAAATAAATAAATAAATAAATAAATAGAAATTTTAATGCATCCATAATAAGTTTTTGTTTTGTTATGGTTAGTGTGAAGAGGGTGTCATCATCAGGTAATAATAGTAATAATAATAATAATAATAACATGAATAACTTCCATAATCTTTCCCTCTGTTGAGCCTGAAGCCACAGTTATCATTCAGTACCTAAAAATGATAATTTGATTTAAAAATCCAGATTGACCCTCAAATCAATAAAGTATGAATACTCAGTCTTCTTGAAGCTAATGGGTCATTTGCAGTAAGGGTCAGTGTTGCTATTTAAAATTGAAGCAACACTTTTTTTTTTTAACCACTGTAATCTATCTTTTGTCAATCTGACTCTAACATACAAAGGGATTACATTTCAATAGTGCTATATAGATAGCTATGTAGCAAATACATTACATTTTATTCTGGTAAGAAGCCTAAGAAATACAGATACAGACCACATAAGCATTCATCTTTTAAACTTTTGCCAGAAGAAATACTGTGCTGCAGAGGAACTGAAACTACAGGAGACAGATTTTCTCTTTAAGGGAAAAAAAATTTACTCTTTAAGGGAAAAAATCAAACTGGAAACATGTTTATTGGCAGAAAGGAGAGGTACTCTGGAGCCAAAAAGTTACAGAAGGTCTTTAATGCTTCCTCTTTAACTCACTCTAATGCTGGTAAGCAAGTAAATCACTTGTAGATGATTTCACAGCTCAGCATGTGCATTCATATGAGAAGACAGAGCAAATGTTTGTTGGTTTTAGTTCTAGCTTCAATTAAAATAAACACATAAATAAATAAATAAGGATCTCAAATGGCTAAATATGAAGGTCTGATAAACATCTGATAATTAAAAATTTTGAATGGCATTTTAGGGAAAGGTGTGTAGAGAAGAGAAGAAAGAGAAAAGGAAAAAAGTGCAATGATGTAACCTTCTAAATCTTCTAACCTTTAGAAGATTCCACACACATTTTAAATGTATAGGCTCTATGTTTAATTAATGTGTAAAAATAATTGCTTTTAAATTCCAACATTTAATTATACACTACATGAAGAGTGAAATGGTCTAGATATAATCTGAAATTGTTCTTCATATGCTTGATATCTATTTATGCAGGACTTTGGCAACCCAGCCTTCTGTTCATCCAGAAATTCTGTTGGTTGTTATGTAAATAGTATGTTCAAAAATTTCAATTAAAACTGATATTTTTTGTTCAAAATGTGGAATTAAATATCAACATATGCAATAAATCTTTGCACACTGAGGTTTAAATTATTATGTACATATTACTTCTGACAATAACATTCCATCTTACACTTCGAAGAAAGTAAGCAAAATACAATCACTAAATCATTTAGTTAGCTAACAATATGTTGAAGTATGTCACAAAATTTGTAATGAATATTGTCAAGAATACTCTTTTGATTACTGCATTTGATAAAGAAATCTTAGTATTTATCAGAATGTAAATGGAAAGAGGTTTTACTACTAATAATTCTGTATGTCAGTCATACAAATCTTTTAGCAGTTGCTGCTATTCAATAGTTTTTACATGTCATGTGACAAAAACCTTTAGCCTTTTGATGCATTTATCTTCCAATTAACTTTTTTTCTCTTTCTCACTGTGTTACAGATCATGGCAGAATAGTGAAAGGTCTATGAAAAACAGCTCTGCGTATAACTGATGTGAAAAGTTGCACATTTAAGATACTGGTTAATTCAAGTCTCACAGGAGTTTGCCTGAGTCTTGTCCAGACTTAGTTCTCTTTCCTCCTAAAGGCAAGAATGGCATAGTAGATATAGTCTTAGTCTCTAATGATAACCATAAACTAGGTCATTCATTACCGGGTATCTGCACTCCCGCAATATTATTTGCTGACATATCCAGGATAGCATCAATTTTATCTAATTTTAGTTGTTGCACATACAGACATTTAAAGCTGAGCTAGTCACTGTGGGTTCTCTTTATAGGCAATAGAGAAAAAAAGGCACTTTTTAAGGAGTAATTCACCTGACCTATTTTTGACATTGACTTTAGGATAAAATAAATCAAAAAGTGCTTATTTCTTACTAAAGGAGCATAAAATGACTGGCTCACCTGTGGAGATTTACTCTGCAAAGGTCTTAGCTTATGTGAGGGGAGACCTATCTTGATGTTAGTTCTTACTTTAATTATTAATTTTCAAAAGATAAGAGCTTTCAAAATATGATTAAAAACTATACACTTCAGAATGTATTACCAATTGTTGCTATATGCACTGCTCAGTAAATAAGAACAATAGATTCAATTAGCTAGAATAGAAAACAAACTTGAACCTATCGGTATCCTACACCCCAGAGTCTGATCCTAATCATGAGGTTTTGAACGAAATAGTGGTGGCATCAAACTCTAACATTATTTTCAGCCCTTATTTTTCTTGAGCATATCACAACCTTATTTTTTCTTTTATTATCAAAAATCCTACTAAAAACATTAATTTATTTTAAAAAACTTAATAAAGATATATTAATATAAATCAATACAAAGTATACCATAATAATTCATTTTAAGTTATTCAACATATTCAACTTAAATTTATGAATAATTGTGAATGTTCCAAACTATTAATTAGCACTAATTAATTATTAATTAATTAATTAATTTCAGCATGGTGGACAAAAACAAAAGTTTTCTTTTCTTCTTCTTCAAAAAAGAAACTTCGTATAAATATCCTAAGATTTTATGGCACTAATTCTTCTGCATTTTTTCTCCTTTTTTTTTTTTTTTTTTTTTTTTTTTTTACCTTTAGAGGAAGACACTACCTTCATATTACAAAAAATATATACATATTAAAAAAATATATATTATTTTATTTTACTGAGACATCTTGAAGTAGGTTACTTTATAATGTGATTATGGGAAATAGAAAAATATTTTTTCTTTGTCTTGTATAGGCTTATTGAACTTCCTTTTCCTTTATTTTTCCTTGCTGTCTTTTAATATTTATCTATAGATGACTCATTGCTTGACCTATTCTAATATTAAAAAGCCAATCCCTCATTCCTTTAGGTATTGTACTGTAGCTGTTACACTGATAAACAAATTTCAAGCTTTTTCAGAGAAATCTGTAGGGATTGTAGGGATGTACAAAGTAAGAGTTTAAAAATTATTAATATTTTGTAAATGAATCCTTCTGAATGATAGGAGGGCATCATAATATGAATAGTTGTGCCATATGAATGCATAAGTCACTCATTCTTCACCTTAAAGTAGGCTTATAATTTTTGTAAATTTTTCATGTTATGTTCATGCATTTTAGCATCTTCACTTAAAATGACACAAGAACTTTTGGTATTGTAAACGGGTACTAACTGATCTTTCAGTTTCTAGTTGTTTGAAATATTATTTACATTTTTTTTAGAAGGTCATATTTATCACAGTTAACTGATTGGAACACTCAAAGACTTTAAAAGCACATAATTTTCTCATAGAAATTTAAAGGAAATGAAAGAAAGACTCATTTTGAAAATGAATCTTTTAGTATTTTCTTATATACATATTCATTCTGAGTAATTAGTGTTCAGTCAAATGTTTGCAGCAGGATGTGGAGTTGGTAATTGTTTGAATATGCTTGTTTGCCAGACAACATGCATATTCATAACCAGAATTACTACTATAGTTATGCTTAATATAGTAGGAGGGAAGAAGAAAAGAAAATATAATGCAACAAAACCAGTTATATTTAATATATGACACTTTAAATTAGAACTTTCAACTTTGACAGAACTATAGTGGTATAGTGGTTGAGAGACCTGGGCCCATTTAACCTGGAAAAGAGAAGACTAAGGGGAAATCTCATCATTATCTGTTAATACCTGAATGGAGGTTGTCAGGAAGATGGAGCCAGTCTCTTTTCAGTTGAGCCCAGTGACAGGATGAGAGGCAATGGGCAGAAACTGAAGCACAACAAGTTTTGGTTGAGTATAAAAAGCCACTTCTTTACTGAGAGGATGACAGAACACTGTAACAGATTGCCCATAGAGGTTGTGGAGTCTTTTTCTGTGGACATTTTCAAAACCTGCCTGGATGCCATCCTGAGCAACGTGCTCTAAGTGATCCTGCTCGACAAGGGGGTTGGACTAGATGATCACCAGAGGTCCCTACCAACCTCAGCCATTCTGTGAGTCTGTAATTCTGTGATTATAAAAATAAAAAATTAATAAATAAATAAATAATAAATACACATAATAAATAAACAAATAATCAAGTTAACTCTTTATAAACGATCATCAGGTCTGGAAATAATCCGCCAGATTCAGTTCCACTTTCTAGACTCTTAAACTTAGTTACATAAGTATAGTGAAGCTTCAAATACCAGTATTACTCAAACCTCCACTGACTTTGTTGACTAGATCACTACTGACTATAATCCCAGATATCTAGTTCATACATACATAATTATATTCAGATGTCAGAATTTACTGCTCTACATTGTGAATATAAGCTTCATTCATTAATTATACATATTAAGGTTGTCTGAATCTACAACTGAGCCCCATTTTTTTTCCAAATCTAGGTCATGAAAATTAACTTCTAGAATGTGGCAGGCCTACCTGTAGTTCCCTGAGTACTCTTTCTTGCCCCTCTGGAATATAGGAGTGACATTTCTGTTCTTAAGTCCTCTGGAACATCTCCAGGTCACCATGATATTCATGGATAATTTCAAATAACCTCACAATGACATCAGCCAGTTCCTTCAGTGCTCATGGGTGCAGCTCATCAGATCCCATAGACTTGTGTGTGTCCAATTTGTTGAAATACTCCCTAACCTGATCCTCCTCCAAAAAGGATAAATCTTAACTCCAGATTTTCCCACAGGTTTCAGGAACCAGAGGTTGTTGCAGGCCAGTCTTAACAGTAAAGACCATGATGAAGAAAGTATTGAATATCTCAGCCTTTTCCATGCCCTTTGTTACCATGTTCCCTGAACAATTCAGCAGCAGTCTGGCATTTTCCAAGTCTTTCATTTACCGCTGATGTACCCATAGAAGCTCTTGTGTTGATCTTCATGTCACTTGACAGCTCCAGCTTCAGATGGGTTTGTACAGGTATAACAGCAAAGTAAGACTTTTCCTAGACTGCACAATCTTCCCTGTCAAAGAAGTTTTGCTAAGAATCTCTGCACCAATGCCCTGGCTTCTTTCTTAGTCTGTGTCATCTCCCACAGAATAGAAAATTCATGTAACTCATATTATTTCATATATGCATATGGTTGAAATTTTTTGGTATCTGAGTCCATCTAGTCTCTGCACTGCCAGTTTGATCTTAAATGGAAACACTTTTGTACTTTCATGACTAGTATTCCTTTTGCAAGAGAAAGCAATGGAAAAAAGATTTACTTTTTTTATATGATTCAGCACTTTAGACTTCTACCATAGCCTGAATAGTGTTCCAAATATAGTTATTTGTGTACATTGGTGTGGAGAACAGGAAGACTTGTTAGCATCACTGATAAGCACCGGACTTGGGCAAAGGGGAATTGAGCAGCTTGCTCCTGCTTATCTCTGATAAAAACTTTTTGGTGGAGGTCTGCCAGCTTGGTATGAAAGGCTGCTAAAGAAGGGAGTGTGTTGGTGGGATAGCCCTGTTTTTGTGATAGAACAGATTCTTGAGGGTCACAGCGCCTGAATGAAACCTTTTATTTCATTATGTATAAAAAGAATATTAAAGTTCGCACCCATGAACATGATAATTAACTTAAAGTAGTACCTGCTAAACATATATGACTATAGTACTCAACTCTTCACCCAAATCATACTAAATCATGGGGAGCACCATGAAGCAGCTTCCAGTGAGGCAAAAATGGTGTCCACCCACCACACCTGCCAGGCTGAGACTGAAACCCAGACAGAGGGGCCACAACCCCCCTGCCAGACACCTCTACCCAGACAGACCTCCCAAGGATTGAAAGAGCCATGCAGACCATCCACTGCAGGGACCTCCAATATCTGAAGCAGAGTTGAGTTAGATGGGTGTAAATGCAACCAGATAGACACACTCTCTGAGCAAGTTGCCATGTTCTGAGAGGAGTTCTGCAGGCTGTGAAGCATCCAGGAATCAGAGTGGGAGATCAACACATGGTATCATGTGCTGGCGTGGCTGAGCAATAGCCTTTCTTTAAATCCTTGAAAGAGGGTGGTAAAATGGTTTCCAAACTGAAACCAGCAGAATTGACAGATTAACAAGACAAGGGTGGTTTGACCCTTGTCTCTGTTTGAAGCAGAGTGAGGAATCTCCCCTTTGCCCCTGAAGTGCCCTACACAACATATATGATGCTATGGGGCTCAAAAAAAGGAGAGTGTATGTGGGGGTATTGCCATGCGGGTTGACAACCACTGTGGTTGGTGATAACATCAGACTCCTAAAGATGAAGCCATGAGGAATGAAAAGAAGTTATAAGGAACAAAGAAGGGTGATTCAGGAGACACCTCAAACTGCTTGTTCTCCAGCCATTAAGACAAGAAAGCTGATGGGTGTTTGTGGTTGCCGGGCAAAGTTTTTAACCAGTGAATAGTTAGTGGAAAACAGTAGAGTTAATGGTATAAGAAGGAAGCCTATTCTCAATAAAGTGGTTGTAGTTGACTTGGTGTCAGTATGGTCATTACGCCACAAGTGTGATGACAACAGTGGTAATGGCTGAGACCAGAAAGGGCAACTGTGAAAGGATAGACTAGCATACCATTTGTCTAAGAACCACAGAATCACACGGAATTTCTAGGTTGGAAGAGACCTCAAGATCATCAAGTCCAACCTCTGACCTAACACTAACAGTCCCCACTAAACCATATCCCTAAGCTCTACATCTAAATGTCTTTTAAAGACCTCAACGGATGGTGACTCCACCACTTCCCTGGGCAGCCTGTTCCAATGTCTAACAACCCTTTCGGTAAAGAAGTTCTTCCTAACATCCAACCTAAAACTCCGCTGGTGCAACTTAAGCCCATTCCCCCTCATCCTGTCACCAGGCACGTGGGAGAACAGACCAACCCCCACCTCGCTACAGCCTCCTTTAAGGTATCTGTAGAGAGCAATAAGGTCACCCCTGAGCCTCCTCTTCTCCAGGCTGAACAAGCCCAGCTCCCTCAGCTGCTCCTCGTAGGACTTGTTCTCCAGGCCCCTCACCAGCTTAGTCGCCCTTCTCTGGACTCGCTCAAGCACCTCGATGTCCTTCTTGTAGCGAGGGGCCCAAAACTGAACACAGTACTCGAGGTGAGGCCTCACCAGAGCTGAGTACAGGGGGACGATCACCTCCCTAGCCCTGCTGGTCACACTGTTTCTTATGCAAGCCAGGATGCTGTTGGCCTTCTTGGCCACCTGAGCACACTGCTGGCTCATACTCAGCCGACTATCCACCATCACTCCCAGGTCCTTCTCTGCCTGGCAGCTCTCCAACCACTCATCTCCCAGCCTGTAGCTCTGCTTGGGGTTATTGCACCCCAGGTGCAGGACCTGGCACTTGGCATTGTTAAACTTCATGCAGTTGACCTCAGCCCATCGGTGCAGCCTATCTAGGTCCTCCTGCAGAGCCTTCCTACCCTCAAGCAAATCGACACACACACACCTAACTTGGTGTCATCTGCAAAGTTACTGAGGGTGCACTCGATTCCCTCGTCCAGATCATCGATAAAGATATTAAAGAGGACCGGCCCCAGCACCGAGCCCTGGGGGACGCCACTAGTGACTGGCCTCCAACTGAACTTGACTCCATTTACCACGACTCTTTGGGCCCGGCTATCCAGCCAGTTATTAACCCAACGAAACGTGCGCCAGTCCAAGCCAAGAGCAGCCAGTTTCTTGAGGAGAATGCTGTGGGAGACGGTGTCAAAAGCCTTACTGAAGTCGAGGTAGACCACATCCACAGCCTTTCCCTCATCCACCCAGCGCGTCACTTTGTCATAGAAGGAGATCAGGTTCGTCAAGCAGGACCTGCCTTTCATAAACCCATGCTGACTAGGCCTGATCGCTGGCTTGCCCTGCAAGTGCTGCATGATGACTGTCAAGAGGATCTGCTCCATGAGCTTCCCTGGCACTGAGGTCAAACTGACAGGCCTGTAGTTTCCCGGGTCTGCCCTCTGGCCCTTCTTGTAGATGGGCATCACGTTTGCTAGCCGCCAGTCAACTGGGACCTCCCCCGATAGCCAGGACTGCTGATAAATGATAGATAGTGGCTTGTCCAGTTCCTCTGCCAGTTCTCTCAGTACCCATGGGTGGATCCCATCCGGCCCCATCGACTTGTGCACATCCAAGTGCCGTAGCAGGTCACCAACCAGTTCTTTGTGGATAGTGAGGGCCACATCCTGCTCCCCAACCCCTTCCACCAGCTCAGGGTACTGGGTATTCAGAGAACAACTGGTATTGCCGCTAAAGACTGAGGCAAAGAAGGCATTAAGCACCTCTGCCTTTTCCTCATCTCTTGTAGCTAAGTTTCCCCCCGCATCCAGTAAAGGCTGGAGATTCTCCTTAGTCCTCCTTTTTGTGTTGATGTATTTATAGAAACATTTTTTGTTATCTTTAACGGCAGTAGCCAGATTGAGCTCCAGATGAGCTTTGGCCTTTCTAATTTTGTCCCTGCACAGCCTCATAACATCCTTATAGTCCTCCTCAGTGGCCCGCCCTTTTTTTCCAAAGATTATAAACCCTCTTTTTTCTCCTAAACTTAAGCTGTGACTCTCTGTTGAGCCAGGCCAGTCTTCTTCCACGGTGGCTCATCTTTGTGCACATGGGGACAGACCGATCCTGCGCCATTAAGATTTCCTTCTTGAAAATTGCCCAGCCTTCCTGGACTCCTCTGCCCTTCACAACCACCTCCCAAGGGACTCTACTAACCAGTGTCCTGAATAGCTCAAAGTCAGCCCTCCGGAAGTCCAATACAGCAGTTTTACTGGTCCCCTTGCTGGCCTCTCCAAGAATAGTGAACTCCACCATTTTGTGGTCACTCTGCCCAAGACAGCTCCCAACAATCACGTCCTCCACCAGTCCTTCTCTGTTTGTGAAGAGAAGGTCTAGCGGGGCACCTCCCCTGGTAGGTTCACTATCCGGCTGCCTCAGGAAGCTATCTTCCATGCTCTCCAGAAATCTCCTAGACTGCTTTCTCTGGGCTGCGTTGTGCTTCCAGGGTATGTCAGGGAAGTTGAAGTCCCCCACGAGTACAAGCGCTGAAGATTTTGCAACTTCTGTCAGCTGCCTGTAGAACTCCTCATCAGTCTCCTCATCCTGGTTCGGCGGTCTATAACAGGCCCTGACAAGGAAGCTAGCCTTCTTGTCCCTGCTGATCCTAACCCAAAGGGACTCAACCTTGTCATTCCCAGCCTCGAATTCTACAACATCGAAAGACTCTCTAATATAGAGAGCCATACTACCACCCCTTCTGTGCTGCCTGTCTCTTCTAAAGAGCTTATAACCAGTCATTGCAGCACTCCAGTCAGGAGACTGGTCCCACCACGTCTCCGTGATGGCAACCAAGTTGTAGCCTGCCTGCTGCACGATGGCTTCCAGCTCCTCCTGTTTGTTACCCATGCTGAGTGCATTGGTGTAGATGCACTTCAACTGGGCCATTGCCTTATCCCCCAGCCTTGCCATTGTTCCCCCTGGCACAGCCCCAACAATCCTTGCTTCAGCCCCATCCCCCTTCTTACCTAGTTTAAAGCCCTCTCAATGAACCCTGCCAGCTCCTGGCCCAGGATCCTTTTTCCCCTAAAAGATAGGGACCTGTCTGCGGCCATCAGGCTGGGTGCCGAGTAAAGTGCCCCATGGTCAAAAAAAACAAGATTTCTGCGTTGGCACCAGCCCCTGAGCCACGTGTTTAACAGGTGGGCTTTCCGTGTCCTCTCTGTACCCCTCCCTGCCACTGTAGGGATGGACGAAAACACCACCTGCACTCCCGCTCCATCCACTAACCGTCCCAGCCCCCTAAAGTCTCGTTTGATAGCCTTCAGGCTTCTCTCTTCAATGTTGTCACTACCTGCCTGGACTATCAAAAGAGGATAAAACCAGTTCCAAAACAAAGCACGGAGGGTGTTGGTAATTGGAGATTCCTCTCTGAGAGGTGCCCATTTGCTGCCCAGACAACCTCTTGAGAGACGTTTGCTGCCTACCTGGGGCCTGTACTTATGACATCACAAAGAGGCTACTGAGCTTGGTCAAGCCAGAGGACTATCACACATTCCTGCTCTTTCACGTAGGGATAACTAAGGCTGTGACAAGGAGACTCAGAAACATCAAAAGGGACTTTATATCTCTTGGAAAGATGCTGAAGGGATCAGGGAGAACACAAGTAGATTCAGGGAGAACACAAGAACACAAATAGTGTTCTCCTCAGTCCTCACAGTTGGAGACTGGAACCCAAGGAATATGTGGCATATGGATCAGGTGACTGATTGGCTGTGTAGCTGGTGCCATGGTCAAGGTTTTGGGTTCTATGATCTCAGGCGTGTTTTTGAGAGACCAGGCATGCTGACCTTATGGGGCAAGAGTGTTTTAGACAGCAAGCTGGATGGACTCATTAGGAAGGCTTTAAACTAGATTAAGTGGGGGAAGGAGATGTATCTGTAAGTGACTCAAAAGAAACCGTGAATGACAATACTTTAAACATCAGGGAAACACCCATAAATCATCCCATAGGAATTAGGAAGGACTGCTGTAAAAAGGCAATGCACCCCACAGTCCAGCTGAAGTGTCTCAATGCATGCAGCTTGGTAAACAAGCAGGAGTTGGAAGCAACAGTGCAATTAGTGCAAATATGATGTAGTGCAAATATGATCTAGTGCAATCATGGAAACATGGTGGGATGAATCACACAGCTGGAACACTGGAATGGAGGGCTACAAGATTTACAGGAGACACAGAAAGGGATGGAAGGATAGAGGTGTTACTGTCTGTGTTAAGAACTGGTGAGATTGTGAAGAGTTCCCTATAAAAAACAGCCAAGAGCAGGTTGAGAGTCTGGGTAAAAATTAAGTACTGGACCAACGAAGGACACCTTGTGGTTGGGATCTACTATGGGCCACTTGACCAAGGGGATCCTATTGATGAGGCTTTTTTGCTCCAGCTACAAGAAGCATCACGCTCACAGGCTCTCATCCTCCTGGGGGATTTCCACCACCCAGATATCTGCTGGAAAAGATAACACAACAGGCAGTAGGCAATCCAGGATTCAAACTGGCATCCTTTGGGGAAAATTTCCGCATCCAGGTATTAGACAAAATAACTAAAGAAGTATTACTGGACCTGGTGATCACCAACATGGAAGAGCTTATAAAAGAGGTTGAAATTCAAGGAAGCCTAGGTTGCAGTGACCATACCCTGGTTGAGTTTGCGATCTCAAGGGACAATGGCTTGTTTAAGAACAAAGTCAGGACCCTGAACTTCAGAAGAGCCAACTTCCAGCAATTCAAAAAATTAGTGAATGAAATCACATTGGACATGGTCCTTTGGGACAGAGGATCTGATCAGAGCTGGCAACTCTTTAAGGATATATTCCTTGAAGTGCAAAAATTCTCTATCCCCATATGTAATAAATAGAGCAGAGAAGGTAGGAAACCAGCATGGTTGAATAAGGACCTGCTGGTCAAACTTTGGCAAAAGAAAGAAATGCACAGATGGTGGAAACAGGGCCATGTGCTCTGGAAAGAGTACAGAAATATTGTCTGGATGTGCAGGAATGGGATTGGGAAAGCCAACACACTGACAGAACTAAAATTTGCGAGGGATGAGAAGAATAACAAGAAGGGGTTCTACAGGTATATTGGCCACAAAAGAATGACGAGGGAGATTATAGCACCTCTGACAAATGAAGACATAGAGATAGTAACGACAGATGATTAGAAGGCACAGGTACTTAACTTCTTCCCTTCTGTTTTCACTGGTGGTGAGGCTTCCCACACCTCTCAAGTCCTTAAATCTGTAGATGGAGGCTGAGGGAGCAAAGTCCCTCCCAGTGCAACCAAAGAGCAAGTTCGTGACCTCCTGATGCAATTTAACTACAACTCTATGGGCCGTGATGACATGTATTCCAGGGTCCTGAGGGAATTGGATGATGGAATTTCCAAGCCTCTCTCCATCATATATGAAAATAAATGAATAAAAAAAAAAAAAAAAAAAAAAAAAAGGAAATATAGCATGACATAACATAATTTTTTTTAAAGGGTAGAAAGGAAAACTTGGGGAACTACAGGCTAGTGAGCCTCACCTCAGTAACCGAAAAGATCATGGAACAAAACCTCCTGGAGGCAATATTAAGGCACATGCAAGACAGGTAATCTGAGACAGCTAGCATGGCTTCACCAAAGGTAGATTGTGCCTGACGGATCTGGAGGCCCATGATGAAGTGATTGCATCAGTTGACAAGGGAAGACTGACCAATGTTATCTATATAGAATTCTGTGAGGCCTTTGGCATAGTTCCACGTGACAACATAATCTCTAAAATGGAGAGATACAGGTTTTATGGGTGGGCCATTCGGAGGATAAGGAGTTGGCTTGAAGGTTGCACCCAGCGAGTAGTGGTCAATGTCTCTATGTCCAAGTGGAGGCCAGTGATGAATGGTGTACCGTAGGGGTCTGTCCTGGGACCAGTACTGTTTAATATCTTTATCAATGACATAGACAGTGGGATCGAATGCACCCTCAGCAAGTCTGCAGATGACACCAAGCTGAGCAGTGCAGTTGTTACAAGAGAAGGAAGAGATGCCATCCGGATGGACCTGGACAAGCTTGATAAGTGGGCCCACATGAACCTAATGGGGATCAATATTTTTCACTCAGAGGGTGACAAGGCATTGGAAAAAGTTGCCCATAGAGGTTGTGGATGCCCCATTTCTGGAGGTGTTCAAGACCAGGTTGGATGAGTCCCTGAGCAACCTACTAGGTGGCATCCCTGCTTATGGCAGAGCATTGGAGTTATATGATCTTTAAGGTTCCTTCCAACCCAAGCCATTATGTGATTCTATGATTCTATGATAAATATCACCCCAGGGAGGGAACAGATAATGTTAGGATATAAAAGAGAAGTAGGAAGTAGAAGTAGGAAGTATTTTGTAAAAAGAAAAAGAGAAGGTGGAAGAAAAAAAGAAGTTAGTTAGAGTAAGAAAAAACAAAGAGCGAGGGTGTGGGGTGGGGAGCAAAGAAGAAAATGGAAACCTAGAAGAGGCTTTCTCCTTTTTCTCTTTCTCCTCCAACAAGTCAGGGATGCCTTCTTGGAAAGCTCTTTACCTTCACCCTCTGGTGAGGAATACCTGGGATAGCATTTTCCAAGCGCTATTTTTATATATTAGCACTATTGCAGTAACTGTATATATCAGTGGCAATCACAAATCTGTTATATCTGTTATATCTGTCACCTTATTGTCACCTTATTCATGTTCAACTTTGTGAAATTGTCTCAGTGAAAGCTCTTAGCAGGGCTCTAAAACAGGAAAATTCTGGACTCTGATAAGTTCCTTTTATCATGACAACTCACTCTATAGTAAGGTCCTAGCAATTATCTCTACTGTAGAACTCTTTTGTGAAATTTTAATAATAGATTAGAGGTATGGTCTTCCTAATGCTGGATTCAGTTGCCTATATTATCAGGCATTTGCCATTACCTGTGCAAGAAACTGCATTGTATCCCAGGTGCCAGTTATAATGATATCAGATATCAGATGAACACTTGATAACAAGTTATGAGGCAAAAGAATATTTCAAACTATAGTTTTTTCTTTTTTCTTTTCTTTTCTTTTCTTTTCTTTTCTTTTCTTTTCTTTTCTTTTCTTTTCTTTTCTTTTCTTTTCTTTTCTTTTCTTTTCTTTTCTTTTCTTTTTGTGTTAAAAACTTCAGTAATTAGTTTTCATCAGATATCCATTGTCTCAGTTTTATAAGTGCAATTTAATTTTTTAATCTAAAAAATTTTACTAATTGTGATTGTGTCTTGTATTTTGCTAAATCTGTTAAAGTGATTAACTAGGATATTGTCTGCTGCCAGGTTGACAGCAAAGTCTTCTGGCTTTTCTGGCTTTTTTTTTTTTAATCATTTGGAAACAGAAGTGCTGAGGTGTTAACAGGCCAACTTTATTCTTCCCCCTACTGTCTGAGTGGTTCCAAAGAGTGTTTATCAATATGGTGGTAAGTATTTTATATATAAAATATAAATAAATACATATTTACATTGTGATGTTTGCTTTTCTTATTTTATAGATAAGAACTCCAAATTCAGTGGAGTTTTTTTTTTCTTTTCTTTTCTTTTCTTTTCTTTTTTTTTTTTTTTTTTTTCTTCTCTAATTGCAGAATTAAAAATACATAACATAAATCAGCTACTTATATAATCTTATCACTTGAACTAGAGTTAGTGGTCAAGGGTTACTAGTCTGTGCAAGACCTCCTGAGGTATCTGTATTGCCTTAAATGTATAACCTTTCCAGGACAACTTAAAGCAAGTAGATTGTTTTATAATTAAATTGAGCAACTTTTTTGTTGTTGTTTCATTTCAGTTTTGGTACAAATAAGTAATCCCTTTTAGAGCCACAGAAATAATGAAAAGTTGTAACAATCTGAAAATATTTTTTCATTTGCTTTCATGCTTTCTATTCCTTCTTTTATGTTGTTTTAGCATTATTTTGTTGCTTTCTCTTTCCTTAGTTCTGACCAAAAAAGAAAACACATTTGGAATTTCTGGCTTTTAGGAAAGCAGATCTAGGGAGAGCAGATCTGTGCAAGAATCAAAGAAATACTCAACAGTTTTACATAGCAGAGGTACTTCTTGTTTGTTACAATATATGCTGGGAAAGGACTTGAAAATAGCGTGCATGAACTATTCATAGTACTTATTACGATTAACAAGCCAGTTAAAGATGGAAAGAATTGCTACTAAATATTAACATTACATTAAAATTACAGTCCATGAAAACTTGCATGGAAGGAATTGGTTAATTTACTTCACAGATTGTAATTTATTAAAATATTAGTTATTATTATTATTATTTATGTGTACAAATTAAACATATATTTTTTAAAAATATTTAGTAGTATTAAAAATAAGTGAGTTAGTAAGTTACCTAAAGTTAAGGTAAATAAATAAATAAATGCATATAAGTGGGCATTGAATAAATTAACCTACAATTATTAAACTAAAAGAACTGCTCTACATAACTGTTGTGCATTACCTTACAATGTTGGATAGACAGACAACCTCCAAATTAACCTAGTAAATACAGAAAGTTTGGGTTTGTACTAGGAAAATGGAGCAAATACACTAAAAAAGCTCAGAAAATAGCTTTCTTAAAATTGCTTCAGATCTGCTTTGTTCTCATTTCATTACAGTCAGTACCTGTAGTTTGGCTTGCCAAGTTTCAGTCTTCTTTCAACTCTTCCTTCATGTACATCGCACTGGTGCTAAACCCTGTCACTCCACTCCTTCCTTTACAATATCATCTAAAATCTATTATAGCCTTTCCATTCAATCTGTTAACAGAATTGCTGCCCCTTGGTATTCTCTGGCTTTATCTGCTTTGACCTCACTCCTTTTTGACCTCTTAATATCTTCCTTTTCTCCCTATCAAAAAAAATAATATATATATATATATATATATATATTAAAAAAAAAAAAAAAAAGGAGAGAGAGAGAGAGAGGGAAAGCTAATTTAATCTTCTAACTTCCTTGCCCTTTGGATCAATCCACTATTTTCTAGACATCTTCACAGTCTTCCAAAACAAAGATATATATATATATATATATATATATATATATATATATTCACTTTGTCAAACTTCTGTTGCTTATACATTTTGTTTATTTTTTTCAATAGCAATTTCCTTGTTCAACATCATTTCCTGCCTTATCAGTTCTTGGTAGTCTATTTTATTGTCACATTTTCATTCTAGCTTACCTGCTTTTTTAATTCTATTACTTACTCATCTTCTTTCCTCCTGTTTGTGGCATGATTTTTTGTTTGTTTTGTATTAATCACATATTTTCTTTCCGTGTCTTATGATCATTTAAGCTGGTTGTATATGAAGGTATACACTTTTCTTGTTCTTGTATAAGTTTATTCTTGCTGACCTCAAACAGAGCAGCGTACACAGAACTGAAGTGAAAGGGGAAAAGCAAGAGAGGTCAAACAAAATGTAATAGTGTTGTTGTGACCTTTTGACACCATGAGGACTCAGATGTTAGTATATGGAACTCAAGTATGCTTTGAAGGAAAAAAAAAATCTTTAGTACTTTCAAGCTATGTGCTTGAACAAAAGGCAACTATTTTTAAAAGTGTCATTTTATTTGCAGATTGCAAAGACTATAAAGAATATTTATACTTGCTGAATGGCATATTACACAGACATTCAATATCACCTTTTTAGGTGACTTTTTGCCTAAATATGCTCATTATCACCATAGTAAATTAACCCCTTTCTTCACCCAATCTTACATGCACCTTTCTTTTCTCTCACACTTCATCTTGCTCCTCACAAAGATTTTATATGAAGAATCTGATATATGTTTTGCATTCAAATAAATTGGCATAATTCTCTTTACTCCTTAAACTTGTCTGATTTTTGACTTTGAATATGTATGATCAAAAAATTAACCAACAAATCATTGTGCTTGTTCTTAAACTGACAGATAATATTATCTGACAGATCAGGATCAGACAACAATCTCTCAGAGAGAGATTAGTTGCATAAGTAAATGTGCTTCACAAAACAGGTGGACAGCAGAAATCATATTCCACTGACAGGTGGGAACAGGCTGAGGTTAGAAGTATGAGATCTGATAAATTAGCAGTGAGTTATACAAAGAAGTTGGTTCAGATATTAATCCATAACAATATAATTAATTATTATCATTATTATATTCAATTATTTCAAAGGTCTTGAACACTGCGACATAATAATCTCAACTGGATTTTTTTTTTTCTGGATTTTCTAGCACTTCACCATTAAGCATAGACATTCTGAGCACTAAAATATTTTGTTTTAAAAGCTTCAAAAAGGAAAATGATTATTACAATCATGACATCTATCTCATGTATTTTTTAATGTTAAATCTAATTTATTTTAATTTGATAGTGTTTCTTATTTGTATTGCAGTTATCTGTAAAATATTTACCCAAAGGAAAAGACCTCAACATTCTTGGCCTCGCTTTTTTTAAAGAGTGAGATTTATCTTCAGACAATAGATATCTGCCTTTCAGAATTTAAACTCATTGGTGTTAATGCACCTTTGGTTTGGTAAATTCTAATGATGGTGATATCTATAAGTCTGGAGTACATTGCATAGAAAACACCATTCTACATCTCTGTCATAAATATATCTACCTCTTAGCAGAGACATGCACTGTCTCAGTAAAAGTTTACCAGTCCATATATTTCTTTTCTAAATTTATTTTTCTACATCATATTGTACATTCCTTTCCAGAAACAGTCTGATTTAAAATGTCTGATTTTCCTAAGGTGGCTGTACTAGCTGATTTCTGCAGCTACCTTTGCTGACTGAAACACCTGCCACACTCCAGGATACTGTAGTTACTACTACAGACTGGTGCCACTTGGATCCTGGACACAGTTTCTGTTGGTATTGCTTTGCATCCTTGCCTGAATCATGTGAATGTATATAAACTCTCTTCCCAGGAAACATATGATTAATTTATTAGGAAACCTAATAGTTGGATCAAATGTTAATGGAGAAAAAAATGTTTCCTTCCTTCCTTCCTTCCTTCCTTCCTTCCTTCCTTCCTTCCTTCCTTCCTTCCTTCCTTCCTTCCTTCCTTCCTTCCTTCCTTCCTTCCTTCCTTCCTTCCTTCCTTCCTTCCTTCCTTCTTCCCTTCTTCCCTTCTTCCCTTCTTCCCTTCTTCCCTTCTTTCCTTCTTTCCTTCTTTCCTTCCTTTTTTGTGGAAGGGACACCTTGCACTAGATAGGCAAGGTTGCTCAAAGCCGCATCCAACCTGGACTTACAGGGATGAGGCCAACACTTCCCAGGATGGGGCACCCACAACTTCTAGGGCAACCTGTTTCAGTGCCTCACCATCCTCACAGTTAACAGTTTTTTCTGACTATCTAATTTAAATCTACCCTTTTAAAATTTAAATCCATTACTCCTTGTCCTATTGCTATACTAAGGAGTCCCTGTCCTTCTTTCTTGTAGGCCCCCTTCAGGTACTGGATGGCTGCTATAAGGTCTCTGGGGAGTCTTCTCTTTTCCAGGCTGAGCAAACCCAACTCCCTCAGCTTTTTTTTTTTTTTTTTTTTTTTTTTTTTTTTTTTTTTCCTTCAGACCAGGCCTGAAAATAAACCAGAACAGAAAGAAGCAAGAAGTCTGGAATTACAGAATGTCACTTAAATTTTAAATTTTCTTATGTTTCCCTTTTCACACACAGAATATTGTGAATACAGCATGAAAGGTAGAAAAAAGAGAAACAAAATAAAATATTTTTTCTAATATTAAAAATCAATTTACTACATAGACTTTAAGGGTTATTAAATAAGGGTTATTTGCATATTATTATATATCATCATAACCATCTGAGTTAATGAATACAGCTCTGATGTGTTACAGCAATGGTGGAAAAGAAAGTAGAAATGCACATGCTGCTTCTACATGGTTTAATGTTTGTTAACATTGTGACTGAGAAGTTTTGAAGTTGAATAAATCTGAATTTTACTTGTTTAGAAAGAGAAAGAGAAAGAGAAAGAGAAAGAGAAAGAGAAAGAGAAAGAGAAAGAGAAAGAGAAAGAGAAAGAGAAAGAGAAAGAGAAAGAGAAAGAGAAAGAGAAAGAGAAAGAGAAAGAAGAAGAAGAAGAAGAAAAAGAAAAAGAAGATGAAAAAGAAAAAGAAAAAGAAAAAGAAGATGAAAAAGAAAAAGAGAAAGAAGATGAAAAAGAAAAAGAAGAAGAAGACGAAAAAGAAGAAGAAGACGAAAAAGAAGATGAAAAAGAAAAAGAAGATGAAAAAGAAAAAGAAGATGAAAAAGAAAAAGAAAAAGAAGACGAAAAAGAAAAAGAAAAAGAAGATGAAAAAGAGAAAGAGAAAGAGAAAGAGAAAGAGAAAGAGAAAGAGAAAGAGAAAGAGAAAGAGAAAGAGAAAGAGAAAGAGAAAGAGAAAGAGAAAGAGAAAGAAGAAGAAGAAGAAGAAAAAGAAAAAGAAGAAGAAAAAGAAGAAGAAAAAGAAGAAGAAAAAGAAAAAGAAAAAGAAAAAGAAAAAGAAAAAGAAAAAGAAAAAGAAAAAGAAAAAGAAAAAGAAAAAGAAAAAGAAAAAGAAAAAGAAAAAAAAGAAAAAGAAAAAGAAAAAGAAAAAGAAAAAGAAAAAGAAAAAGAAAAAGAAAAAGAAAAAGAAAAAGAAAAAGAAAAAGAAAAAGAAAAAAAGAAAAAAAAGAGTCCTACTTCAGGCCCATGTAGAGATGTGCGATTAGTCTAATCTTAAGCACATGTAATTCACAGAATCACAGAGTCACAGAATTGTTTAGGTTGGAAGAGACCTCAAGATCATCGAGTCCAACCTCTGACCTAACACGAAAAAGTGCTCCACTAAACCATATTGAAGATTTGTTTTAAGATCCATTTAAAGGGAACTATGAAAGTAAGCAGGAGACAAAATTTTAGAGGAAGCAGTAAATATAATATGTTTATCAATTAAATTCACTCTCTTGGTTCAATCTAGATCAAGTGGTTAAACATCTTTTCCTAAGAGGTACCTTGTCTTACCTTTAAAATAAATATGGGTTTAATAGGAGTAATAAAGAATAAAAATTACATTTGAGAACACTTCAACATGCTATCAGATTTATAGCATTTCCCACTACAGGTATCCCTCCTTGGGGAAATTTTATAGAAGAGGTGTAATCAACAAAGAAATTTCACAGATCAACTTATTTAAAACTCGGTCACAAGGCCAAATCTATCCCTGTTTTCATCACATTAGTGATGAGAACTAATATTCTAGGATATGTTTTCCTTATTCATAGGTATTGTTTATGTTCTCTCCTTTTTTTTTTTTTTTTTTAATTAGCAGATGTTTGCATAAAGACCTTTAACTACTTTTTTTGATATAGCTTTGCAAGTGATAGAGAAAGACAAGGACACAGACAGAAAGTCCAGGCTTTCAAAATGCTTGGCAGGACTGTCTTTTTGTCATTAAACAATTTTCCTGGACTGGAGTTAAACAGTAGAGAGAGAATAAAATCATGAAGTAAAATCATTCTTTAATGTCAGGATCTGTGACAGGTGACTCCACAATGAGGTATCAGCATTAATTATATTTTATTTCGCACTTGTCAGTCCTTGATTTTCTTATTTATTTCTTTATGCACAGAAAATATAAAAACCAAGAGCACTTGTAAAACTGAACACCAAACTTATTTTCTTTTTCAGTTCCTCCTTTCTATTTGATGTCATTAACTAATATGAAATACATATCTAATAAATATTGACTGTTCTCTATTAAGAACACTGACATTGGCAAATAGAGACAGTCTCCAGTTTCTGTTATCAGAACACACACTGACAGGTGCAGTATGAAGACATTGTCTTGAAGGGTCATTTTTACTGAAAAGGAAATGGAACAAAGTCAATCTGCACTGCAGTCTGAGTCCTAATAAGCCTTAGCCCTAATAAGTTATCTGTAAATTTTAACTTTCCCTAAAACGTTTGTACTCAGAATACTCAGAATACTGCTTGTTTATAAAATGTGTAGACTTTATTAAGAAGCAAATGGTGAGCTCTTAGAGATTATTAAACAAGTCTCCTGGTACATTTTACTTCAAATCTTGCTATGGTCAAAAAGCAAACACAGTTTATATGAAAAACTAAGAATTTCTTCTTTGTATAACTGAAACATTAACATTCTAAACAGACATGCCACCCAAAAATAAAATAAAATAAAAACAATATTATTAATCTAGATTTAATTATTTCAGGAAAAGAAAAAAAGAAAAACAAACAAACAAACAAACAAACAAAACCACCTTTTATATGAAAAGTCTCAATAATTATGGTATAATTACAATTATTAAACATACATTTCCTAGTATTTGTTCCCCCCCCCCCCTTTTTTTTTTTTTTTTATTATTTTTCCTGGTGTTGTACAGATCTTTCTGCTGCCTCCTGCTGCCTCTAGCTTCAGTCTGTGGAGTGAGTCCAGTGAGTTGTCTGCATTCTGAGTATGTCACCAAGAGGAGTATGCTATTGATGGTTTCTTTCTTTAACTTTGAGTATCTTCAAAGGTTCACAGATTACTTATTAACATGCTTCACACTTTGCTCCACCTTCATTGGCCTGCAAGTCCATGTTACAGTCAAATTTGCTATGTATTGCACATTTATTTCTTGCTATCCATTCTCTTTGTTACTGTTGTGTGTTGACGTTATCCGGCTATCAGGAGACCACCAAGATTCTTTCCCTTCTCCTCCTCAGTGGGACAAGGAGAGAAAATAAGATGAAAAAGCATATTTGTCAAGATGGGACCTCACTGATCAGTTACCGTCATAGGCAAAACAAACTCAGTTTGGGGAAGATTAATTAAATTATTGACAATTAAATGTAGAATAGGGTATTGAGAAACAAAAAATGAATCTAAAAAAACCTTCTTCCGTCCCCATGCCCTTTCCTTTCATACTCAGCCTCACTCTTGTCTCACACCTTGTCTCCCCTCAGCAGCTTGGGGGATGTTTGCAACATTCTCATCTGAAATGTTAGCACGTGTTTTGCAAACTATACAAAGTCTGGTTTACAGACCTATAACTAAATATATACAGTATTGCCTTTGGCTTTGTACTGACCTTGTAAGGCTTCAGCCTTGAAGTCAGGCTTGCTTTGCCTTACCTTGGCTTATTACCAAGAGTTTTGTTTCACATTGTTTAGCAGTAACAGGAATTTTGTAAAGACAAGGTGTTGACATAATTTATTGTACAACCGTTTATACTTATATCATGCACCCTGATTTGAATTTGTTCAGATAGTTACTTTTTGCATTTGATTTGGCTTGTTGCAAAACAATGCAGATGGCTTGTACTTCAGCTACATTTACAGAAGATGGGGAGATTCTCCTTTGCATGTTATATTTTACTAGGTGTACATGGCACAGGTTTGGTAGTGAATAGCTGCAGGAGTGACATATGTGAGAAGAGTCCAGAAGCTGCACTATGTTAGTTAAAAGCCAGCTCCAGCTGGCTCCAAAAAGGGATGAACCGCTGGCCAGGGCTGAGCCAATGAGCAATGCTCCTTGTCCCTCTGTGAAATCAGATTTAAGAAAGGGAAAGAAAAAGTAATAATTAAAAAAAATGCTGCACAATATTAGCTGGGAGAACAAGGAGTGAGAAACAGCCCTGCAGACACCAAGGTTAGTGAGGAACGAGGGGCAGCAGAAGCTCCAGGCACCAGAGCTTAAGCTCCCCTGTGGCCTGTGGAGAGGCCACTGGTGGAGCAGTCTGTCCCCTTGTAGCCCATGGGGTTCCATGGCAGAGCAGATCTCCATGCTGCAGCCTGTGGAGGCTGCCACAGTGAAGTAAGTGGAAGTGGCCTGAAGGAGGCTGTGGCCCATGGAGAGCCCCCGCAGAAGCAGACTCTGGGCTGGAGCTGCAGCCTGTAGAGAGGAGCCCATGCAAGAGCAGGTGAGCTGGTGGGAGCTGATGTTTTGGGGGGACCCATTTTGGAGTAGTCTGTTCCTGAACTATTGGCCCTGTGGTACAGACCCATGTTGGAGCAGTTCTTGAAGAGCTTTTGCCTGTGGGAAGCCCACTCAGGAGCAGTTTGGGAAGGGCAGCATCCTGTGGGAGAGACCCCATATTGGAACAGGTGTAGAGAGTAACCGTGAAGGAGCCGCAGTAACAAAGCATTCGGAATTGACTGCAGCCCCCATTCCCCATTCCTCTGTGCTGTTTTCTCCTGGGAGAGGAGGTGGAAGAGGATGGATGCGGGGCAGAAGGTGTTTTTAGTTTGCTTTTAGTTTCTCACTGCTCTAGTCAGCTAGCAATAGGCAATAAGTTATATTAATCTCCCCATGATGAGTCTGTTTTGCCCATGATAATAATAGGTGAGTGATCTTGTCCTTACTTCAAACCTTGAGCCCTTTCCATCATATTTTCTCCCTGTTCCCTTTGAGGAGGGGAAGTAAGAGAATGGTTGTGGTGGAGTTCAGCTGCCCTACAGGAGAAAACCACCACATATATCTGTCACCAAGCCTGAATTCTGTGTTCATTGTGAATGTCTTCAGCTTCTCGACTTGCCGAGGCAATTGGCTCCAGGGCAGACGCGTTCTGCAGTGGAGCGGGGGATTGGGACAGGCAGGGATTTTCTTCCAGCATTGAGGCCACTTGAACAAGCTGAGGGAGACACCAGGACCTGGCAGCCCTCACGAGTGAAGCTGACGAGGTGTAGGCGGAGCCAGCAGTGCCCCCTCTACCCTGATGTTCGAAAGCAGCCCCTAGGGAGAGCAAGCAACCAGGACGGGTGCATCAAAAGGGCGAGGTGCAGCAGTTTGCGCAGGCGGGGTGCGCTCAGGTGGGGCAGAGCGTCTGTCCCTGCTCAGGAAACAGCTTGTCTATCAGCTGTCTGCCTGTACCTAAACCGCCATGGTCTGCACTACGCAAAAAGCTCTTTCTAGAAAGTCTGTGATGACTCAGACTGAGTGCCCACTCAAAAATAAGGCAGTTCAGGTCTCTGGATGAAGGGAGTGTCTGAGCCTGTTGCTGCCCTCAGAGGGTGGCAGAGACACCATGTGTGTGAGGTGTGAGAAGGTGGATGACATGGTCAGCCTGGTGGCAGAGCTCAAGGAGGAGGTGGAGAGGTTGAGGGCCATCAGGGAGTGTGAGTGGGAGATAGACTGGTGGAGCAACTCCCTGCCAGTCCTGAAAGAGAGGTACTGGGGTGAGACACCCCAAATGGAGGTGGACCCCCTGCCCTGTTGCAGTCAGGGAGTTGAGGAGGAATGGAGACAGGTCCCTGCTCAACCTTGCAGTCAACGCCCCCCCCTACCAGCCCTACCTTCCCAGGTGCCCTTACACAACAGGTTTGAGGCCCTGGAGCTTGAGAGACCAGTGAGTAAGGATGAGGTAGTAAGTCTACCCAGGATGTTGCCTAGGGTGAGTAAGTTGACTTCACGCCTCAAGACTGCCTCCACCAAGAAAGATAGAAGGGTAATCGTTGTAGACAACTCCCTACTGAGGTGGGAAAAGGATGAGGTTGAGGGTCTGGACAATAGTCTGAACCTGGGAAGCAAACCTGCAAAGCATGTTAAGACTGGGGGAAGTACCGAGCATACGGATTGGGACCGGGCGGAGCACTGTATCAGAACCAGTGCCACAGAAAAAGAATGGAGAGTCTTAGTGATTGGAGACTCCTTGCTGAGGGGCGCTGAGGCTCCTATTTGTCACACGGATAACCTATCCAGAGAGGTGTGCTGTCTTCCTGGGGCACATGTCAGAGATGTTAGGAAGGCTCTACCACAGCTCATTAAACCGGAGGATTACTATTCTCTTGTTGTCATTCAGGTTGGATCCAGGGAAGCTGCAACTAGAAAAATGAGGAATATTAAAAAGGACATTGCATGCCTGGGAAGGTTGTTGAAAGGATCAGGGGTGCAGGTAGTATTCTTCTCCGTCCTCCCTCTGGGTGACTGGGACACAGAAAGAAGAAAGAGAATGGGACAGGTGAAGGACTGGCTGAGGGGGTTGTGTCTGAACCAAGGATTTGTGTATTTTGATCTTGGGCAGCCCTTTGAGAAGCTGGGTATGTGGGCTGCTGACCGACTTCAATTCAATAAGTGGGGCACAAGTCTTTTGGGGAGCAAGCTATCTGGGCTAATTACCAGGGCTTTAAACTACGTTTGATGGGGGAAGGGAGGGGAGCTAAAAGTGACAGAGAAGGGCTGGGTGAAGTTGTCACTGCTGTCACTGCTGAAGATAGTAGGGAAAAACCTCTGAGCTGTGCCATAGGATCATCCGAGGGCTCCTCAGAGAAGATAATGATCCCGATACCCCGTCTGGAATTTTCTTCTTCTTGCATTCCTCCAGGGGTATCTGTGCTTGCTGCTTCCCTAATGTACCTATATACCAATGCGCGGAGCATAGGAAATAAACAGGATGAGCTTGAGATCTGTGTTAAGTCACAGGGCCACGATCTCATTGCAGTCATAGATCTGTAGTGGGACAGCTCGCATGACTGGAACACTGTCATGGAGGGCTATGTCCATTTTAGTAAAGACAGGTTGAGGAAGCGAGGAGGTAGAGTTGCCCTTTATGTGAGGGAGCAATTAGAGTGTACCCAGTTCTACCTGGGGGAGGGTGATGGACAAGTGGAGAGCTTGTGAGTGAGAATTAAGGGGTGGGCTGGTATGGGGGACATTGTTGTGGGGGTACACTACAAGTCACCAGATCAGGAGAAGGAGGTCGACGAGGCCTTCTACAAGCCTTACAATCACAGGCACTGATTCTCATGGGGGACTTCAATTTTGTGGACATCTGTTGGGTAAGCAACTCGTACAGGCACAGGAAGTCCAAACGGTTCCTGCAATGCGTTGAAGACAATTTTCTGACGCAGGTGGAGGAGGAGCCAATGAGGAAGGGGGTGCTCCTGGACTTTGTCCTTACCAAGAGGGATGGGCTTGTTAGGGATGTGAAGGCTGGGGGCAGCTTGGGATGCCATGACCATGAGATGGTGGAGTTCCAGATGGAACTTGGTGGAAGAAGTAAGGCTAAAAGCAGGATTGCTACCCTGGACTTTTGAAGAGCCAACTTCAACCACTTCCAGGACCTGCTTGGGAGTATCTCATGGGATAGGTTGCTAGAAGGCAAGGGTACTTGTGAGAGCTGGGCTACATTTAAACAGCACTTCTTCCAAGCTCAGGATCGGTGCATCCCGAAGAATAGGAAATTGGGGAAGGGGGGCAAGAAACCTGCGTGGATGAGCAAGGAGCTCATCGATAAGATCAAAAAGAAGAGGAAGGTTTATCAAATGTGGAAAAAGGGCCTGTCCTCTTGGGTGGAGTATAGTTGTCAGGGCCTGCAGGGACACGACAAAGAAGGCTAAAGTCCACCCAGAGATGAGGCTTGCAAAAGAGATAAAGGATAATAAGAAAGTTTTTCAAGTATGTAAACAGCAAGAGGAAGACTAGGGATAATGTGGGTCCCTTGCTGAATGAGGGGGGTGTCCTGGTCATGGGAGACGCTGAGGAGGCAGAGATACTGAATGCTTTCTTTGCTTCAGTCTTTGCTCCAAGGACTCCCCCCCCACCCTCGCCCCAGGACTCCTCAACCCTGGAGGGAGGAGAAAGAGTCTGGGAAGTGGAGATCTCCTCCCTTGTTGACAAGGGAATGGTTCAGGAGCAACAATTGGGTCAACATACACAAATCCATGGGTCCCAATTGGATGCATCCATGTGTGCTAAGGGAGTTCGCAGAGGTGATTGCCAAACCGTTATCGTCTGTGAAAGGTCCTGGGGAACAGGAGAGGTGCCTGAAGATTGGAGGATAGCCAATGTCACTCTGGTCTTCAAGAAGGTCAAGAAGGAGTATCTGTGAAACTACAGGTCAGACAGTCTCATCTCTGTCCCTGGAAAGGTGTTGGAACCGCTTGTTCTGGATGCCATCTCCAAGCAATTGGAAGAGAACAAGGTTATGAGGAGTAGGCAGCATGGATTCACCAAGGCGAAGTCATGCTCGACCAACCTCATTCCCTTCTATGATGGCAACACCAGCTGGGTAGATGGGGGGAGAGCGGTGGATGTCATCTACCTTAACTTTAGCAAGGTTTTCGGTACTGTCTCCCATGACATCTTACTAGCAAAGCTGAGAAAGTGTAGGATAGATGAGTGGACAGTAAGGTGGGTTGAGAACTGGCTGACTGGCCGAGCTCAGAGGGTGGTGATTGGTGGCTCAGAGTCTGGCTGGAGGCCTGTGACTAGCGGTGTTGCTCAGGGGTCGGTGCTGGGTCCGGTCTCGTTCAACATCTTCATCGATGACCTTGATGAGGGAATAGTGTCTGCCCTCAGCAAGTACACTGATGACACAAAGCTGGGAGGAGTGGCTGACATGCCAGAAGGCTGTGCTGCCATTCAGCGAGACCTGGACTGGCTAGAGAGATGGGTAGGAAGAAACCAAATGAGATTTAATAAGAGCAAGTGCAGAGTCCTGCACTTGGGAAGGAACAACTCGAAGTATCAGTACAGGCTGGGAGCCGACCTGCTGGAGAGGAGCTCTGAGGAGAAGGACGTGGGGGTCCTGGTGGACGACAGGTTACCCATGAGCCAGCAGTGTGCCCCAGTAGCCAAGAGGGCCAATGGGTTCCTGGAGTGCATTAAAAGGAGCGTGGCCAGCAGGTCAAGGGAGGTGGTCCTCCCCCTCTACTCTGCCCTGGTCAGGCCTCACCTCGTAGAGTACTGTGTCCAGTTCTGGGTTCCCCAGTACAAAAGAGACAGGGATCTCCTGGAAAGAGTCCAGTGGAGGGCCACAAAGATGATACGGGGCCTGGAGCATCTTCCTTATGAGGAAAGGCTGAGACCTGTGTCTGTTCAGCCTGGAGAAAAGACAACGGAGAGGGGATCTCATCAATGTGTATAAATACCTGAGGTGTGGGAGACAGAGGGATTTGTCCAACCTCTTTTCAGTGGTTTTCAGGGACAGCCCAAGGAGTAATGGTCACAAGATAGAGCACAGGAAGTACCACACCAACATGCAAAAGAACTTCTTCACAGTGAGCATGACAGAGTATTGGAACAGGCTGCCTAGGGAGGCTGTGGAGTCTCCTTCTTTGGAGATATTTAAGGCCCATCTGGACGTCTACCTGGGCAACCTGCTCTAAGGAACCTGCTTTGGCAGGGGGGTTGGACCCAATGATCTTTTGAGGTCCCTTCCAACTCCTTAAATTCTGTGATTCTGTCCTTCCTGTGTAGTTCTTATTGTATCTGGAGTGGTTGTAGAGTGGTTGCTTTGAATGTAAAGAAAAACCTGTATTAATACTTGTCTCCTAGAAATATGACACAGACATTTATAAATGTGTTTTTGTTGTTGTTTTGTTTTGTTTTTAATCACTTTGCTCCAGATGCTGTTCCTTTTATAACCTCTGCCATTTTTGCTACAAAAACATTTACTCATTGCCAAGCAAAAAGGGTCTATAGCTAACAATAATGATACTAAAACAGTGTAATACAATGTGTGTATAGTTGTTTTGATACAATAATGTCTGACTCTGAGCAGCAGGCTCCAGGGCATGTGGTCTGTATCAAAATGTTTCACAAAACTGGGATCTAAGATATTAAATGATTTAGCAAGTGTTTTTATAATTTCCTCAGTGGTTTAATTCTGCACAGTATCATTTGTTTTAGCAACCTAACTCAAAGGTGACATAGAAAACATAGACCTATCAAAGAAATCATCTCTTAGGTTTATGGGGGACTAAACCAGTGCCTAAATTGTCTCTGTGCTTAAACACATATTTGACTGGATCCTAGGCAAATAACATCATAAACTATTTTAATACTATGATATTAAATAGAGAAGGTTCAGTGTCAAGAAATAACAGAGTAGGCAAAGTAGGGTATATCTGGAAAAAAAAAAAAAAAAAAAAAAAAAAAAAAAGACCTAAAAAGACCTGTGAAAATTGAGTGTTTCTACAATAAAGAACCAAAGAACAGAATGCTATAAAATTTGAAATATGGTTGAAAATTGGAATTAACTGTTGTGTTAGTATATTAATGACATTCCAGCATTTAGCAACATAGTGCTAATGGTGTAACTAGTTTTTGTTGTTCCTTTTTTTTTTTTTTTTTTTTTTTTTTTTTTTTTTTTTTTTTTCCTGGGGATTAATTCTCCTTAGAAAATCTTCTAAGTAGAATAGAAATCACTTTCTGCCTTCCTTAGACAAACATGTTAATGTAGAAGACGTGATACCAAAAGGGGTTTTTGGTCAACTTTGGCATCATATAGAAAGAACAGAGTACTCAGACTCTAAAGATGTAAAGATGTGAATCAGAGACTGCTAATAGTTTCATAGAATTTACAGGCAGAACTAAATTTGCTTCCCCAATAGTCAGGAGCTGGGGCCAGGATACTGCTATTTAGAAAAGGATGAGCTGGAATAAAGCCCTATTAAAATAGATGGGGGAAAGACAGGAAAACTATCTCTAATGAAAGAAACATACTTCATTCCCTTACCTAAATGCAGAGGCAGTGGTTGTACAAGATTCCCAGGGCACTTGGAATAAACAAAGTTTTCATCAGTCCACTGCCCTAGGCAATAGTCTGTTTTGCCTATGATCACATGCAAGTATGAAGTGAGTTTTCTAAAAATTCTTTTGGAACTAACATTTAAATCAATGGATTTATAGCTGTTTATATTAGTTTAGGAGATAGTCCCTGCATATATGTGATCTTGAGGAATACAAACTTGTCAAAGAGCAAAGTCAGAGCCCTGAAGAGCAAACTTCAAGCTATTCAAAGACCTAGTATATGAGATCCCCTGGAATACTGTCCTTAGGGACAAAGGGGCTGAACAGAGCTGGCAACTCTTTAAAGATGTTTTCCTTAGAGTGCAAGAACTCTCCAACTTCCCAGATAAAAAGATGGGTGGAGAAGGCAGACAACTGGGATGGCTGAGGAAGGACCTGATGGGTAAATTGAGGCACACGAAGGAAATACACAGGTGGTGGAAGCAGGGACATGTGGCCTGGGAAGAGTAAAGGGATGCAGTCTGCATGTGCAAGGATGGGATTAGGAAAGACAAGGCACAGATGGAACTGAGTTTGGCAAGGGATGGAAAGAATAGCAGGAAGGGATTTTGCTCAGAAAAGAAAGGGCAAGGAGAGTGTATCCCCTCTGATGGATGAGAAGGGTGAACTGGTAATGACAGACATGGCTGAAGTACTTAACTTCTTTGCCTCAGTATTGAGACTGGCTTCACTGCCAGTCAGGCTTCCTAAGTCTTTCATTTCCCTGAACCCATAGATGGAGGCTGGGGGAGCAAAATCCCACCTACGGTAACCAAAGAGCAGGTTTGAGACCACCTGATGAAACTAAACAAGTACTAGTCTATAGGACCTGATGACATGCATCCCAGGCTCCTGAGGGAATTGGGTGATGGAGTTGCCAAGACAAAAGTCCTGACAGTCAGGCGAAGTCCCTGGTGACTGAAAAAAGAAAACTTCACTCCCATTTATAAAAAAGGTAGAAAGGAGGACCCAGGGAACTACAGACCAGTGAGCATCACCTCTGTGTTTGGAGAGATCATGGACACGATCCTCCTGAGAGCAAAATATCAATACACATCCAAGACAAAGAGGTAACAGAAGGCAGCCAGCATGACTTCACCAAAGGTAGATCATGCCTAACCAATCTGGTGTCCTTCTACGATGGAGTGATTACATCAGTAGACAAGGGAAGACTGACTGATCTTTGACATAGTTCCACGTGACAGCATAATCTCTAAAATGGAGAGATACAGGTTTTATGGGTGGGCCATTCGGAGGATAAGGAGTTGGCTTGAAGGTTGCACCCAGCAAGTGGTGGTCAATGTCTCTATGTCCAAGTGGAGGCCAGTGATGAATGGTGTACCGTAGGGGTCTGTCCTGGGACCAGTACTGTTTAATATCTTTATCAATGACATAGACAGTGGGATCGAATGCACCCTCAGCAAGTCTGCAGATGACACCAAGCTGAGCAGTGCAGTTGTTACAAGAGAAGGAAGAGATGCCATCCGGATGGACCTGGACAAGCTTGATAAGTGGGCCCACATGAACCTAATGGTTCATGTCAAATCAACATGTCAATCAACAGGTCAAAGTGCAAGGTGCTACACCTGTGTCAGGGCAATCCCAAAACTGAGTACATACTGTGAGAAGAGCTCATTGAGAGCAGCCCTGTGGAGAAGGACTTGGGGGGCTTCTGGTTGACCAAAGCTCTACATGAGCCGGCAGTGCATGCTTGCAGCTCAAGACCAACTGTATCCTGGGCTGCATCAAAAAAAGATGTGATCAGCAGGTCAAGGGAGATGATTGTCCCTCTCTACTCTGCCCTTGTAAGGCCCCACCTGGAGCACTGCATCCAATTTTGGAGCTTCCAGCACAAGAAGGATGGTGATGTGTTAGAATAGGTCCAGAGGAGGACCATAAAGATGATCAAGGGGCTGGAGCACCTCTCCTGTGAAGACAGGCTGACAGAGCTGGGGCTGTTCAGCCTCAAGAAGAAAAGGCACTGTGGAGACCTCACTGCGGCTTTTCAGTACTTAAAGGGAACTTTTAAAAAAATGGGCAGAGACTGTTTACTCAAGCAGATAAAGGGGAATATTTTTAAACTGAAAGAGGGGAGGTTTAAATTATAGATTAGGAATAAATTCTTCACTCAGAGGGTGATGAGGCACTGGAACAGATTACTCAGAGAGGTTGTGGATACCCCATTCCTGGAGGTGTTCAAGACCAGATTACATGAGGCCCTGGGCAACCTGATCTAGTGGGTGGTGTGTCTGCCAAGGCAGGGGGTTTGGAACTAGATGATCTTTAAGGTTCCTTCCAACCCAAGCCATTCTATGATTCTATGGTATAGTCTTAGTCTTGAAGAATGGCAGATGAAATTCTTGTTATGCTGTCTCCTGTAATGTATGTGCAAGTGTATGTACGGAAACTTGGTGCTTCCATCCAGAAATATTAATAACTGCTTCCAATGCTAATGTTTGTTCATGTGCTTGTGTTCAGGAACACTGTTAGGAGTAATAAAGGAGAAAAACTGGCAAGATCTTACTCTATCAAAAGTAACCAGATAAATCTAAATGCTTACACCTTTACCTATAAATTTATACATTCATTTTGTAAGCACAAATATTTGAATAATGCTGGTCACCTTAAGTTGCCTTTAAAAACCTCGTATACTTTGGAAGCATAAACCACCTCAGTTCAAAATTCAGTATTTACTTTAGAAAATTTATAGTATACTTCATATAAACCATGATGATGGAAGACACTATAAATGCTGTGGTCACCTTACTATTTTACCAAAAAAAAAAAATAAATTAAAAAAATAAAGTAAAATAAAGGCATTAAAAACAAGAAAAAAAAAGTTTTTAAGATAAATAACTATATATGCATATAGTGTAGTCCACTGATCACATAATTTTTGTCTAGATTTCTCCTAAGGCCTCTTTGGCTTGCAGAAATACTTTAAAATTCCTTTATGTGTATATTTTCATAAACATTACGGAAAGCAGATGTGTTATCTAAAGCATAAAGAAAATTGTCATAGTTTTCTTGGTTTTAAGGTGAAAACATCCCATCTCTCTCATCTTTCTCTCTCTCTCTCTGCCTCTCTCTCAAACTCTAATGGGAGTTGAGCAAAACTCAAGTGGAACAACATAAAAGACTTCACCTTTCTGATCCTATTAAAGTCTGAATCTCTAAAACAGTTAAAGAATAATTATTCTTTCACCAAAAGTCAGAAAGGAGATTTTGCAAGGAACAGGTCTCCTTAGCAACTGTCTTACAAGGCAGCTGAGGTCAGTTTGAATTAATGTTACAACTAGATATATTATTATTGTAGAATGGTGTCAGCAGCACTATTGCTCAGATACTTCCTTAACGCCAGAAGTTGCTATCCTCAGGGGTTAATAATAATTTGACCATTTGAAATTAAATTGGCCAGAAACTCAATATACTAGTTGTCAGCCATAATTTATTGTTTTATAAAAAGATTTATATTTGGTAAGATTTTTTCTTCAGTTCTACCATAAAGTAAAAATAAGCAATGATTTCTAATAGACTTCAAAAGTACTTAAAATTAACAACTTTATATTTTATTGTTGGATAACATTGGATTTCATTGTTTCCTTAATATGTGAACCTGGCATAATACTCAGAAGCACTTGTAAATGATATACACAATAAATATGATATACACAATAAATTACATATATCTGGGAGATGGACAAGAATTCTAATTACTTCTGAAAGTTACATGAGTCCATAACAACTTATTCATATACCTTTGATTTAATTTGTTATTAAGTGTGACTATATTTATTTTAACAATTATGACTAACTGCAAGAATTATGACATTCAAGAAAAGGGTACAGATATTTAAGGAGGTCTAGAATATATATATTTAACATAAGAACAACTTAGAATTCCAACAATTAGGTATGTGATCTTTTGAAGAAGTACTACTTTTTACAGAAGTAGTTTTTGATCACATTTTTGTTGGAATTAAATGAAATGCAAGTTGATGTTGTAAATGTAGGTAAAGATATATTCCTCAAGACAACTGACTTCTTTTACAAATATTACATTCAGCTGATTTCCTACATTATATTTAAAATCATTCTCATAATCAGTTTCACACATTCTCTCAAACACCTTCGGTCATTTTGAAGAAAATAGATATGCTTTTTAGATATTTTTAGCATCCAGATTTATTTATGCAATATTCTGTGGAAAACAACAGCATAGACTGATATGAAAAGAAAGCCAAGCAACAACCATGTAGAAAGGTAATGAAGTGATAATACCAATAATTCTCACTTTCAAGCAGCAAACAGATCCTCACACACTCTTATTGCTTTTCTGACCTATAGTTCTGCTTTCAAACAACTGTGAAATCAGTGGTGGCTTCTGAAGAAGCATTTAAATGTCTTAGAGAGAACTCCAGTATCCTAAAATGAATATTCTTTGCTTTGCTTTTTTTCAAATGCTTATAAGCCATGTGGCATTTTTAAATGTTAAGTATCTAACTTAACATTTAACATAGTATCTAACTTAACATCTAAATATCTGAGGAAAGATTAAATTAGTTTTGAACTGTAGTTTGTACAACCATTTAAATGGCTGTTTTAATGGAAACAACAGTTCAGTTGATAACCAGTTTCTTTACAGGATTTACAGCAACCTTCTGGAAAGTTAGTCAGTTTCTCATTTACCTGCATATAAGATTATATATATATATATATATATATATATATATAATTACTATGATGTCTTTCCTTGATGTTTTTTTATTGTTTGCTTATTTATCCAGTGGCTTGGTTTAGCTATTTAATCCATTTTATTGTAATACAAATTTATTCCCATTACAATCACTTGTAATACACTACATACTAAAAGCTGAACCTCGCTTAATGCTAGACATCTGAAAGTTGAGAGATCCTTGCAGCTGATCTAATATGGCTAAATTCAATTTTTAATACATGAAATTAAATAGTCAGCTTTAGAATAAGCTTCTTCAGGTTGAATTTGTATATCTAAAATTGACATGTCTGAAGTTAGATAAAATTAATTGTGCCCTAAAATTCCACACTAGGATATCATATATTGAAAGAAATAATCACTGTCTTGGCCTTGGTTAGTGATTAAAGTCACTTTCATTAATCAGTTTACATATGCCAGTAAGAGGATTTGTACATTTCTACACTCTTGGGAAGGATGACTTCAGTGCTCTAGAGACTCCCTTTGTAAATAGCCAGTTGCAAAAATTAATAATGTAAATCTACATTTAGAAGTAATTTAAACGCTTCAATTGATTCAGTCATTAAAATTATTTTGGAGAAAAAGACATAATGGGATTTATGTGATATAGTTGTAACTCAAAATATTTTCCTGTATGAATTGTATATATGTACATACAATGTACATGTATATATATAAGTATACACACATATATACAGGACTCTATGGATGAGACAACGAAACGGTTAATTCAACGGCAACAACAACAACAACAAAGCAAACTTGTAAGGTAAACTGAAAAAAAAAAGGCTCATAAAATCATAGAAAAGAAGGAGGTTGAAAGGGACCACCAAAGGAGACCTAGTCACACCTCTCTTGGTCAAAACAGAAGCAACTTCAAAATCACTTCAGATTTGGCCTTATCTAGTTTTGAACATCTCCAAAAATACAAACTCTGTAAGCTATTTAAGTAAGATGTTCTTGTTTTTAACCTCTCACTGTGAAAAATGTCTTTTTGTATCCAGTAGTAATTTACGTTCTCACAACTTTGTTTTGTTGCCTCTTGTTCTTTTGCTGAATATATCTGATAAGTGCCTGATTCCATCCTCATTTGTGGTAGAAAGATATTAGCTCCCTCTTAAGCCTTCTGTTCTGCAGTCTGGACAAGTCCAGCTCTCTCAGATTTATTGTACATCTTGTGTTCCAGACCTGACTACCTTGGTGATCCTCAGTGCTGGACTCTGTATTATTCACTATCTTCTTTATACTGGGGATTCCAAAACTGGACACAATATTCCAGATGTGATCTCACAAGTGTCAAAAGCGAAGAACTATCATTTCCCTAACCTGCTGTCTACAGTTTTGCTCAAGCAACACTGTTAACCTTCTTGCTGCCAGGGCACCCTGCTGGCTCATGTTCAACTAGTTGTACTTGTGTACTCCCAGGTTCTTTTTCATAAAGCAGTTTTCTATCCAACCAGTGCAGAGGCATGAAGTTATTTTGACTCATGTAGGACTTTGCGTTTGATGTAGTTTAATGAGTTGTCTGTTGGCCTATTCTTAGAGTTTGATGAGGCCATTCTGAATAGCAACTTTCCCCTCCAATATACCACCTTCCCCCCCAGTTTGGTGTCACCCACAAAACTGCTGCTGGTGTCATGTCATTGTCCAGCTAACTGATGAAAATATTGTCCCTAATACAGAGAACAGAGAGGAGGAATGATATCTGGGACTCAAGAAATTCCTGAAAAAATATAGTTTATATTTTCTTCTTCATTGTCTACAAAATGGTTAATATCAATTTTAAAAGCTGCAGGAAAAAACTAATGTTAATTTCTCTATTTTGATACAATACTAGAAGGAAGACAAAGTTACATGATAGTAATCTGAAATTACATCTGAAGTGGAAGAAGATTGATATTTTGTTTAGACAAAGTTCTTTCAGAATGAGTGAACATTGTTAAACCTTTAGGTTCTGAAGACAGAAAAGACAAGAACACTCTTACAATGAATGAAGCTGAAAAAAAAATATTTTAGTCAACCTAGCATATTTCAGTGTAAAACTTTTATTTACATTTCAATCAATTCTGCTTCTCTAATGGATATACAGGAATTTGTATTCATCTGTAAGTCAAATCATCACATAAAAGTAGGACGTGTAGCAGTTTTGATGAGAAATGCGTGGAATCAAAAGAAGCCATGAATGCAGTGTTCTATGTCTGTGAAGTGATAGCCCTCTGTTCCTCTCTCTGTAATTTTGTAAGTTGATTAGAATATAGAGATTTATTATTATTATTATTATTATTATTATTATTATTATTTTTTAAATTTGTAAAAGAAATTTAGTTTCTCAAAAGCAGAAGGGATTTTGGTTGGTTGGTTGGTTGGTTGGTTGGCTGTTTTTTGTTGGTGCTTTTGTTGTTGTTGTTGTTTTGGTTTTGATTGTTTTGTTTTTTATTTGTTAATTTTGTTTGTTTATATTTGGTGTGTTTAACAACCTGTTTTTGCATCAAGAATCGTGTTTGACAGCATTCAAACCCTTTTTTTTTTTTTTGCTAACATCCAAATAAACACTAGGTACTTCATGTGTTGCATGAATTTCCTGTTGGAGAAAGCTGTCGTCTCTCCTCGTCCCCCCTCACCCCCATCTGTGTTATCTCATTTTTTCTTGTGTTAGCGTCTCTCTTTCCAACTCATCTTTATTTCTCCAGTTAGAATTACATAGCCTTCCTAATAGGATATTTATATTCTTTCTTTTCAACTTCTCTCCCTCTGAGAAGTTTCTCTCCTCTCCCTCTCCCCCTTTTCTTTTTCTCCCCCTTCTCTCATCTAAGTATCCAAGATATGAACAGCAACATGTCAAAAAAAGGTGAGGACATTCTGTTTGAAAGAAAAGATCCAAACAGAAAATAACAGAAAAACTAATTTAGAACTAATTCTAAAATAAATAAATAAAATACTAATAATGATGTATGACAGTTTTCATGAAAAAAATAGAATAGATTTTGTTTGTGGCAATATTGCATGTGTTAGAAAGTAATGAGAAAGCATCAGGAGTGACATCTAAAAGCTCTGGGGTAGATCAGTTGATTCCTGTGGTTGAAAAGCCTTGGATTCCGTTATGGGTCCATGAGAGGTAGCAGAACTCAAGAATTTTGCTGAAATCAGGCTGTACAGAAAACAAAACATTTTGATTCAAATTAGAAATTCCGTAGCATATTTATTTTACAGATTTCTACAAGCACAAATACATTTAATCCAGCTGAAATATGTTTTTAATAAATGTTATCTTTACCAGTCTGCAAATGTGTGTGGAATTTCATTCATTTCTTACAGAGGAAAAGCTATCATCCAAGATAGGATTTAGAAGAATGAATGTGTAACTCTACAATGACGATATCTATGTTTGAGCTGACTTTCAAGAACCTGTTTATAGTAAGTGAAGATAAATATATAGTTCTAAGGTGAAATTCCTTTCTTTTTAAAACAAATGTTTTAATGTTTTAAACCTCAGCTTTCTATAAAAGTTTTATTTCACTCAGCTCACTACATAGGAGTTTTCAGAGGTTTCCTCAGATATAGACTATAGAAATTTACATCAAATTAATCTCATCACTAGTGTCTAGCCATCAGTGTTCCTCAATAATCAATTGACAGAAGTAATTACATCTACAATTAAATTAATATTTTTCTAAGATAAGTGTTTAAGACATGTAGGATGAATTATACTCTGATGGTATATGTAATAAATGACTGAGTCCCAAATAGGATTGCAATTAAAGTTTACAATTTATTAAACAAATAGAGGCAAGCAAACAGTGCTGGGTGCGCCGGGAGTCTCTGCTCCACCAAGACGCACACCTATTACATCAGGCAGTTGTTTTTTATGCTCCTAGGCTAATACATATTCAACACCACTTTTGGAAAAGACAGGGTTATTATAATTAGTTTCCCAGGATCCGAACTATTCCACAGACGCATGTGTATCGGTCGCCGGTGGTACCTCTGGGGGGTCACTCATACTGAAGGATTGTAGTCTTCCTTCCAGGCTTTATCCTTCGGTCATTCTTTAGTTTCCCCCCCTCTCCTTATCTGGTCATCTCTTAGATATCAGAGACCCATGCAGCACCCCATGCAACAGTTATTTTGAAACCCCTTTGTTCTCTTATCCCAGATATCAGAGACTTGTCCCATGCAAAAGTCAGCAGTTTTTGGAAACTCCTTTGTTCTCTTATCCCCTAGACACGAGTCTCAAGGTTTACCCTTCAAACCCTCTATTGACATGAACTGCTAGACCATTCTTTCGCAAGATACAAGAACTATATACATTAACCCCTCTGTTTTTCTTAGACTTGTAGTTATACAAGGGTATGTAAGACAGAAGGTCACATTTCATCATGAGGCCCTAGCATTGTTCCATATTGACACGAATCAGATGAACATATTTCACAATATAAATGATTTAATCTGTAGTGCAAATGAGTACTTTATATTATTTGCCTAACTTTAATGCAGATTAAGTTGTTTGATGAATCCTGATTTACATGTCATCAAAAATAAAATATAAGTATTTTCAAATATTTTCTGCCTTTTCTAAAGGCTCTCTGGATCTTAGAAAGAGAGCAAACTGGCCATTAGAAAGAGATGTACAATCACAAGCACATGGAAATCCAAAAAAGATCTGACATATTCCAAATTTACCTTAGGAGTTCCTTAATTAACATATACAATACAAACAACTTGAAAGCTATTGAAATAAAATTAACACTGTGGTCTAAAATAACACCTGGTCTGACAGCTGAAGGGTCAGGGATGTCACTGTAATACTAATTAATCTTGCTGACCATCCTGGAAACACAGCAGGAGATTCAGAACAGTCTTTCACATACCAACCTAAAAATAAAAGGGCACCTAGAAATAAAAGTGCAATTAGTGCTTTTATATTGTCATAATAATAGCTGGAGATATTTTTTTGAAATGCTTGAGAATTAAATATTTATTGCAGAAATATTCAAATTCACTATCTTTTTATTTATTAAATAATAAAATAAACTATAGCAACAATAAGGAATGTATTGCACAGCTACACTTTTGAGCATTCTGAAGTACTTTAAAATAGTTACAGTATTGTCACTACAAAATCTAATTTACACTGTAAGAGTGATAATTTGCATTTTTCTACAGTCAGTATTTTTGACTCTTTATTGAAAGTTTTGTGTGTGTGTGTGTTGTTTGTTTGTTTTTTGTTTATTTGGATTTTTCCCCTTGTTTTATTGTCATTGTTGTTAATATTATTATTATTATTAAAATTAAAATGAAGTAGTATGTATGCTCAGACATCTCTAATTTTTAGTCTTGCTGAATTTCATATGTGGTCACATGCAAGCCAACATTTCTGTGCATATTTTTCCTTAGTTTCAAGATGGATTTAATGATTTCCAGCTCAGACATAAATAGGGAAAATAACAGTGAAATATTAAACTTATAAATTAAATCCAAACTTAATGAACTTTTTTTTTTTTTTTTTTTTTTTTTTTTTTTTTTTTTTTAAATCCAAAACCCCTTCTCTAAATGACTGCAAATTAAATCTTTCTTCCTTTTTAGGTTCCCGTGATTACTCTTAGTTATCTTATGTCTGATGGTTCACTCAATGTCCAAGGATAAGAACAGAAAATAATAAAATAGCCTAGCATAAGAATGGATTTAACAGGTCAGTCCAAAAATCCATCTATTTTAGAATCCCATCTCAAAAAGGGGACAGCAATAGAAAGATAGAAATATATAATAGAAAGATATAGGAACATATATGTAGGATAGGATAAGCACTTGATACTTCTCACAAATAGCGTCCCAGCCTCCAACAATCTGCATCTGAAGAACTTGTGAAACTAACCCTTCTAAGTATTTAGTACCTCTTGATGGATTTCTTTTGCTCAGGCTTGTCCATCATCTCTTGAATGTCTGTTAAGGTTTTTAAACCCATCAGCATGCTGTGGCAAGAAGTTATGCAATTGAAGCATGTATTTTATAAAGAGCCACCTCCTTATGTTCATTCTGTATCTACCATCTGCTAGTTTCATTCAATGTTTCCTAATCTGTACTGTTGAAGAGACAGTAAACTACTGTCTCCGTCATGTCATTCAGAGTTTCAAAGATGTCCATTTTTTTCTTCCATTACTCATCTCTCTTATGTAATTTTATTCACAAATCCTTGATCATCCTTGCTGATCTTCTGTCAACTTTTTCAAAATTATATATATATATATATATTTATATATATATGTGTATTTGAACTATGGGAAAAGGAAAAACAGCAGGTCTGGTAACAGCAATCTAAACTTGGTTAAACACAATGGGTATAGTGGTATGACAATGTTCTGTAAGTCCTTTCCTAATCTTTTATTTTATTCTAGTTGGTATTTCTGAGTACCATCTCCTCCAGATTATTCATTCCAGCACCAAGCATTTGCACTAGCACAACAGATAAAAGTGTATTAACAGCAAGCGGAGTATCTCCCTGCTGTGCCAGAGAGAAGAGCACCAGGGATGCCCCCAAGAGTGTAAAGGAGCATCTGCCCTGTCACTGTCAAGCAGAGGGAGGGGACCAAAAGGATGAGGATGGTTGAAAGTGAGTTCCAGTTCAGTGTTGCGGGCAACTCCACTCCCTACTTGCCTTGCTTCCCCAGGTGCACCTCCATAATAGGTTTGAAGCCCTGGATCTTGAAGGAGAGGTAAGTGAGGATGTGGTGGAAGGCCTGCCTATGAGATCACATAAGGAGAGGTAGTTCATACCACACCTCAAGACTGCCTCCGATAAGAAAGAAAGAAGGGTAGTAGGAGATTCCCTTCTGAGGGGAACAGAGGGCCCAATACGCAGAGTTGACCCTCGTCATAGGAAAGTCTTCAGTCTACCGGGCTTGAAAGACAGTTTAACTGGAAGTTACAGACTAGATAACTGTATCAAACTCAAGACTACTGTATCAGGCTCAAGACACTCCCTGGGAGGGAAATAGGGGGAAACTGGGAAAGTACTGTGGAACTGAGGAACTGTTGAACTATCCCATAGTCTTGCCTTTTTAAACTTTTTCTTAAGTGTCCTCTTATGGTTGCTATTGAAGATATAACACTAGGCTAGACAGCAGCTAGGTCTTACAGTTTGTATGTCAGTCAGGAGTAGTCTGGGAGATATAGTTTTCCCTGCTCTCTCCGTGTTAGTCTAATAATATCAAGTTGGATTTAAGAACTGTGCCATGGTAATGTTAAATTGTAAATAGTCTTTTGGATTTGTTTTTAGCCATGCTATCCAACAATCTCACACAGAATTCCCAGTCATATTCAAAGTATAACACAGAGGCACGGGAGCTCTGCACCAACTATTGGCAGTCTACAAGATTACAAACCTTCCATGGTGTCCACTAGGCAGACAGCTCACTCCAAAAAGACTGTGGTGACTCAGACGGAGGGTTTGCCCTGAGACGTGGCTGCTCAGGTCTCTGGCTGCAGGGAGTGCCTGAGCCTGCCACTGCTGGGGGAGGGCAGCAGGCAAACAGCCTGTTCTCAGGAAGAAGGTCTGCTCACCATTGTGGCTAAGCCCAGGGAGGAGGTGGAGAGACTAAGGAGTATCAGGGTGTGTGAGCAGCAGACTGCCTGGTGGAGTAACTCCCTGGTGTGCCAGAGGGAAGGGCGCCAGGGGGATGCCCTCCAGAGTGCGGTGGTTCCCCTGCCCTGTCGCCGTCAGGTAGAGAGAGGGGACCAAAAATATGAGGACAGTTGGAAGCAAGTTCTGGTTCAGCCTTGCAGGCAACGCCACCCCTTACCTACCTCACTTCCCCGGGTGCCACTCCATAATAAGGCCCTGGATCTTGAAGGAGAGGTAGGCGAGGATGCGGTGGAAGGCCTGCCTATGAGGTCACATAGGGAGAGGCAGTTGACAACACACCTCAAGACTGCCTCCAGTAAGAAAGAAAGAAGGGTAATTGTAGTAGGAGATTCCCTTCTGAGAGGAACAGAGGGCCCAATATGCAGAGTTGACCCTCGTCATAGGGAAGTCTGCAGTCTACCTGGAGCCCAGATCAGGGATATCACCAGGACACTCCCCAGCCTGGTGCACTGAACAGACTACTACATGCTACTGATTTTCCAGACAGGTGGGGAGGAAGCTATATCCCATAGTCTGCGGGGAATGAAGAAAGACTTCAAGGCCTTGGGATGGTTGGTGAAAACGTCTGGGGTGCAAGTCATTTTCTCTTCCTTCCTTCCATTCTCGGGTGATGACGTGGGACGGAATAGAAGGATCCTGTCTGTAAATGCTTGGCTACGAGACTGGTGCTACAGGCAGAGCTTTGGGTTCTTTGATAATGTCTGGTTTTATAAGACACCAGGCCTGAGAGTAATACGTGGGAAAGGTATAAAAAGGGGCAAAAGGGTTCTCAGACAGGAATTAGCAGGGTTCATTTGCAAAGCTTTAAACTAGATCTGGAGGGGGATGGCGCTGTAGCTGGGCTTGCACTGGTGGGGCAGTGCTCTAGCATTGATGAAGACTGGCAGGCCTTCCAGCCGCCTAGGGTGAAATCGGCATACTCAGCTCCTTCCCTGAAGGGTCTGTATACCAATGCACACAGCATGGGAAATAAAGAGGAGGAGTTACAAATCCGTGTTCGGTCAGGAGATTATGATCTGGTGGCAATTACAGAGATGTGGTGGGACAGCTCGCATGACTGGAATGTGGTCATGGATGGTTATGTCCTTCTCAGGAAAGACAGGCCGGCGAGATGAGATGGCGGAGTTGCTCTTTATCTGAGAGAGCAACTGCAATGTATTGAGTACCATCCAGGGGTGGATGAGGAGCGAGCTGAGAGTCTGTGGGTAAGAATTAAGGGGCAGGCTGGCATGGTTGATACTGTTGTGGGAGTCTATTACGGGCCACCAAATCAGGATGAGAGAGTTGACGAGGCCTTCAGTAGGGCCAACTTTCACCTTTTCAAGCAATTTCTAGTGGAAATCCCATGGGACAGGGTACTTGAAGATAAAGGGGCCCAAGATAGTTGGTTAGCATTCAAGGAGTGTCAGTTCGCGGCTGAAGGAACAATGCAGCCAACTCAATATGAGTGATAAAGCACAGTTCAACTTTATTGCCTGAATAGCCTAACTTTTATAGTGAACTTAACAGGGGTGGATAGTGTTTCACACAAGATTATTGGTCAAAAGCACTCAGACAAACAACTACAAGAAAACAACCCCACCTGCACAAAAACAACCTCCTTGTGATTAGCAGTCACACAGACCTTGTCCTTGAAGCCAGCTACTGGTAACAATATTTTTCTGAATTCCTCAATTGGGCAATGTGGGAACACTGTCATGGGAACTTCTCATAGTTGCCCTGGTAGCTTGGTTTGCTCAGCTACAGCAAGCCATGGGATTTTTGCTGAAATCCCTCAACAAAGGAGTGCTTCTTCCAAGCTCAAGATCAGAGCATCCCAATGGGTAGTAAGTCAAGAAAGAGAGCCAGGAGACCTGCATGGTTAAACAGCGAACTGCAGGGCAAACTCAAGGGGAAGAGTAGTGTCTACAGATCATGGAAGGAGGGGCTGGCCACTTGTGAGGAAAATAGGACTGTTGTAAGAGGATGTAGGGAGGCAACTAGGCAACTCCTCTCACAATGAAGTGCCCTCTCATATTCAGCTGGAACTTCCTGTGCTTCAGTTTGTGCCCATTGCCTCTGTTCCTGTTTCTGGGCACAATTGGAAGGAGTCTGGTTCCATCCCATCTTCTTGAATTTATCAAACAGATATGTCTTTCAGTTATTTATGTACATTGATGAGATGTCCCCTCTCTTTTCTCTTTTACAGGTTAAACAGGCCCATTTCTCCCAGCCTGTCCTTGTACAACAGGTGCTCCAGTCCCCTAATCATCTTAGAAGCCCTACCCTGGACTCACTCCAGTAGTTTTATGTCCCTCTTGTACTGGGGAGCCCAGAATTGGACACAGTACTCCAGGTGTGTCATCCATATCAGTAAAGTTTCTGCTCAAAAATCCAGAAGACATTAACTAGTATTGAATATCTTCTTTGAGACATACCTATAAAATCTTTTAATATAACGAAGTCCTCTAAAAAAGTAAAATCAACTTGGTGGAAATACGAATTTAAGAACTGGAGGGTAACACTGTAATCCAATCAATTTTTCCAGGATTTTTACATTTTACAATAGAAGGCTAAAGTTTTACCAAAACACTCTGTGTTCTGTCCTTCATGTTATTGCACACTTTCTGTGCAAGTCTTAAACAAATGAAGAAAAAAACATAAGCTCTCTGGACCATAGTTTTTGCATCTGCAACAAAAGAGAATAGCTTCCTAAAAAGAGTATTACTCAACAACAGGTTTTTTTGTTTGTTTGTTTGTTTGTTTTTTTTTTTGGTTGTTTGGTTGGCTGGTTTAGATTTATTTATTCATTTATTTTTTAGAGCCTTTGATGAAAGAACTAGGCAATGGAACTAGGCAGTAGCAAAGAACAAATATTTCAGTTATTATTACCTAACCCTCACCAAAAGATCACAGCTGCTGAAAGTAATGTTTGTGCATCACATTTACATTATACATCAGTATAAAATTTAATCCAATCTTAATATATATATATATTTTTTTTACTTAGGAAATGTATGTGACAGCTTCACAATAGAACTTCTGTCACTTAATTATTTCAAAATGATATGATGTATCACTAGACAGGATATTTTGTAATCTTGTATAGTTCTCTCTTCTATTAGATGTTTTGATTTATTTGATATTACTTATAATTAAAAGTGCAATGCTGAATTATAAAAATATTAAGAATAAAAACAACAGACTGGAACATTTTATGATGGAGAAAACAATTTGAGCTTTCAGAAAGTTTAAGTATGTCTAACACAACGTCACAGGATGAAGTAGTCAGTTAATGAAATGTCAAATTAAGAATACTTATGTCATGATGTTCTGTATTGGTTCCTGTGTAATGAAGATTGGGTTTGTTTGTTTTGCTTTGTTTTGTGGTTATTCACTCGAAAGCAACCAACTGCTGTTTTGCTCAGAAATAGCTAATGCTTCAGAAAAATGTTTGAGTATGGAAACAAACATCCTTAGATTTTTATTTGAATAGTTATGTTATGGGGATCTAAAAATGTTGCTGGAACCATTCTGGAGGCTGCCATTTTGAAATTAACCTTTTAAGAGTGTCTCATATACCACAGATATTAAAACAAAACAAAATGAAACAAAACCAGACCTACACTTGCTTTTAGTGTTCACCAGAGCATCTCAAATATATTGCACTCACATAAGTACACAGGAGACATTCTCAGTTACAAAGGACTGGTAACATATTCCCATAAAAAATAATAATAATAATAATAATAGTTAGTGGGTTTATATATTTTTAAAAGTCTGCTTGATTAAATGACAAAACAACATTGGGTAGAAAACAAAGCAAAAGTTCATAAATATGCATCTGAAGAAAAATGATTTATATTTAGTGTTCAGTTTGGTTAGTGTGTGAGGCCTACACAGTAAGAAAAATTCCATTCATGTCCCCTGTATAACACCTAGTTGCTAAGCCTTACTGCACTTCTAGTAAGAAAGACCCTCCCACATGTCATATTGCATATTGACTTTAAATCATCTAGCTCCATTTCAGAGCTTTGTAAAAGGTCTTCTTGTCACTACCTGGTACACTGATCACTACCAATTCATACTGATCTAATTTCATGTTTATGCTGTTACAAACTGAAATATTGTGGAAAAACAAAAGGAAGAATTCAGGGACTTCTAGGAAGAAGAAAAAAAAAAAAAAAAAAAAAAAAGAAACAAAACAAACAAACAAACAAACAAACAAAAAAGAACCAAAAAGAACCAAAACAAAACTAGCATAAGAGGAGATTGGCAACACCTATTTGCTTTCAACAGTTGCCAGCTGGCTACCTATTTCTGAGGCTATGATCTCAACAGAGGTGTGTCAAATGATCTTCAGGGTGACTTTTTCATGACTTCTGAAGTCAGTCCTGATATATCATTTTAATATTATAAGGATGCTTCATTCTCAACATGAGGTATCATCAAAAATAAGCCCCCCTCTTGTTACAAGATGTGAAAGGTCACCTTCACCCCCTTGCTTTCTTTTTCTTTCCCTCCTTCTTCTTTGACCCTAAAGATAAGCTCTTCTTCCCAGCTCCACCTTCATTTTTCCAGACCTGTAGCAAGGTTTATCCTCCCCTACGAGATTTTCTCAGCTTCTAAGAAATTCAGCACATCTCCACACCAGAGACCAGAAACCTGGAGAAATTAATGAAACAGGCACTCCCTACACCAATTTGCATTTGTAGCCCAGAAATTTATTCATTATATAGGATTTCCTTTATCCAACTGACATTCTTTTTCTGAAATGTCAGGATACAAGGTGGTATGCATGGTCTGAATAAACACAACCATACGACCATGTGATTGAACCTTTGTCTAACACTTTGCATATATTCTTTTACCCTCTGTTAGTCTCCCTGTTTATTGTTTTTATAGAGGGTAAAAGAATTTATATAAAGTCTTAGACAAATATATTTGTCATTGTTTATATATTTAACTGCATTTATGGACAAACCATCTAGAGGGAAAAAGAGGCCATCAAGGGCATGGAAAATGTCAGCCATGAAAATGGGTGTGTCATGAACACATATTCAAGCTCAAGGTTTTGTGTGACTTTGAGGACTGTTCTGTAGTAATAGTACATGTATCAAACCTGCTAAAATAATCTACAATAGTGTTAAATGTGGTAATGGCACTACCTGTGCAGTGCTCATCAAATAATATAACAGGGTAAGTTTAGCACACCCCAGGCATGGCGTATGGGAATGACAATGCAGCAGTGGTAGAAAGTATTCTGGTACTTAGCTGAAGCTGTAGAACAACAGAATCCAATAATGGTTAGGAACACAATTCAGTGGGACTTTCCTGAACTTGGAGCTGCACAGGATCATGTACTCAAAGATAAAAATCTCTTGTGACAAGTGACACAGAAGCCAGTGGATGAATAGCAATAGCAGTGCATGACAAGATATCAACTCATCCATCATTCTGGAATGACTATTTGCACATCCATTACTTTAGGAGAAGCAGCCTCCCACTGTGGCTATCTTTGTCAGATGGCTACCATCAGCCTCTAGACTATGTTGTTTATCATTACATCCTATCTTAATACTGTTTATGTCTGATAGTGTTAATCCTCAATATGCTTACAGCTGTATTGTTGCATTTTGTTAATAGCACAAAGAGCAGAAAGCCTGAATTCAGAGTTCTCTCTAACCCCTGAAGTGGACCAGATCAGATTACAGAGTGGCCAAGGTGCAGACCAGGTTGCAACCCTATGTGCTGTGAGTGTTTGTAGCCGGTATCCTAAACAACAGTGATTCCCTGGGGGAAATCAAGTGGTGGATGGCTGCAACATGTCACAGATGCCTTAATCTTTTTAATGCTAAGGGCCCATTCATTTGCTTTTCACTTGCATCTGCATAAGCTTTCACCTAAGTAGCTGTAATTTTATTAAGCTATTTTGGCAGTATTTTTTTCCCTTATTACTTTTGTGCATACTTATGAGTACCTATTTAGTAAAAAAATGAGTTAAGCCTATCAAGTTATTTCTCAGCAAACAATTCTCTGTTGATTTTTAGAAGATGGCAGTAGTTTTTTATGTCTACTAAAATGACTGAAAAATAAAATAAAACATATATGAAAATATGAAAATGTTCTGAACAAATAGTGAATTTTGTTCTCTATTGTTCTTGAATTTTGTTCTGAATTATTTATTTTCCTTCTTTTTAATATGTGTATCCTTTAATATTTCTCTCAGCCACTTTTAAAATAATCCTACACCCTTTCTCAAGTCAGTTTCAGGATCAGGACAGGACAGGAAAGGAGAGGACCAAAACAGACCAAACAGGAGCAGCATAACTGGGAGCAACATAACATTAATTTTTGTCCAAACTAGGCTGGAAATCTGAAAATTAGATAGTTTTAAAAGAGTATTTGCTGTCTAGATACAAGAATATAAAATATTCCTAAATACTACCATGTAATAATGTGTCACTGTACCATTTTAATGAATGTCATTCCCATTTGAAGAATATAAATGCAAACTTCCATATTTACATAAGAAATTACCAGTTTTTACTGTATGATAATAATTAAGCAACTTCACTTATGTATAGATGTACATGGATGTCAACTTTATCCTAGAAAATCCATATATTACTCTAGTAGGTTTATGGTTTCAGTACATTATATTTTGACAGCCGGAAAAAAAAGAAAACAATAATAATCTGGCTCTCAGTTCATAATACATCAAATATTAAAGAATGCTAAAAGGAAAGTACTTCTGAGTAATTAATTTACAGAACAATGACACTTCTTTCTGAAGCTATGTAACATACAGTGTGTTATCACATAATATGCTGTGAGAAAGAAATCAAAAACAGTTAATCAAGAATTTCAAAATCATGTTTTCCTCCAGAAGTATGCATTCAAGTAAATTCAATGATTTGAATATTTCACTTATGGAATTATAACATTAAAAAAGATAGAGATATTACAAAGAAACTTTGAAACTGTGCTCACATGTGTTTTTTTTTAAACTCATTTGAAAAGCTTACAGGCATTTAATATTATAGCTGAATTTCTCATCCATCTTTAGATCTTGTGTGGGTGGACTGAAAAAAAAAAAAAAAAAAGTGATTAGCTGCTCTATTCTTCCTGACTTTAAAACTGTGAATTTCTTTTTACTTATTTCTCAATATGTCTTTTATGACTAACACCCAAGGGCAGATTCTATTGATTGGGATTTTGTCCTTTAGGTGTCGTAAGAAAGTGTACATTACCAGAACTTTTGAAACATCTTTAGATAAATGAGCACAATAAAAATACTGCATTTCCACATCTACTCTTTTATTGATATTAGTGAAAAACAATAGTTTATTTGAAGATTTAACATAGGGTAAAGCTTATAAAAATGGTGTTATGGAGTCATGAAGCATTAAAGTTGAAGATTAAAAAAAAAAAAAAAAAGCACACACACAACAAACAAACAAACAAACAAACCAAAAAGCCACTAACCTAAGCTAATATTTTAAAGAGGAAAAAACACAACACTGTGAAATAGTCTCTGCTTTGTAGCAAACCAGATTAGATGATCTAGTGTTTTATTTTGACCTTAAGTCTATGATACTATGGTATTACCCATCTTGTCACAGAATAGAATTATTTTCATGAGAGAAGCGGTATGATCAGCAAGAGACTAGGGATCAGACCAAAAAAAAAAATATCTGTGAGGGACAACCATAATGAGGGTTGGGGAATCAAGAATTATACATCAGAGGTGACAAGACATAAAGCAGAGAAGATGTGAATTTATAGCCTAGGAAAGTAAATGGTAGGAAAGCAAAAGGAGACATTAGAAAGTTTAGCTACATTAAATATTTTAAATGTAAGCTGTTTGGTAGCTCTACTTTCCTCTTCTCTCTTTCATAAGCTAAGTTTCCTTTCACTACTTCTTATGGATGCATACTGCTTCATTACACGTACCATGGTGTGAGTCTACAAAAGGTTTTCCTCTGCTGTATATAACCTAGAATGTACAAATTAATTGATTAGTCTTGCTGCCTTATGTAGTCACTAGCCAGCTCTGTAAAAAAGAGCCTGTTTTTTTGTGAGTTCCATCTGCTCTGCTGGCTGGCAGCTCTGCAGTGTGGCAGAAATCCAAGACATGGAAAGGTTTCCAAAAGTCAGAACACACAGCTTTTGTAAACCTGTCTGGGAGGTCATGATAGGTTTTCATGACAATGAAAATCGAAGACTTTCTGAGAAATATGGTCACTTTAGCCCTGAGCTATTCAATGAGCCTATTGTGATAAAGATCATACTGTTTCATGTTTCATGTTTAGTATTTATAACATACTACAGTACTCATCTCTCATCAGTAAATGGTAACTGTATATGGCAACTGTCTGTATCCATGTGTTCTGGCAAAGCACATGATAGACTTCTGTGAGAGACAAGCATTTCCTAGCCCACTGAGAAGCAAGTTGTTAACAGAGAGACCCCTAAGATTCACTAAAGATTTTGGGAGCAGAAGTCTGAGCTGAAGCTGAATACCAGTATAAAAAGGATATTCTAGGCTGCTGGCATAATCAACCCTCTTCACAGAGCAATGGATTTTATACTGAAACTTGTTCAGAGAAATAAACATAAATTGGCAGTTTATGGCAAAATGTCACATTATGCAAAGCCAAATCCCTAAATTAATGTGAAACTATTTTTTTTTCTTCTGTGAGCCTTGATACTTCTTGTTATTTCACAATTTATTTTTCTTGTCTCTAAATACTTTTGTGTGCATTTTTTCTATGATTTTTATTTCTTCATTTTTAACCCTATATGCACTATGACCAAAGTAACCATATTCTCAAAATAACCATATGAAGGCTGGTAAGGAAGATTTAGAATCAACACATTTTTAATGTAAAATGTTTTTCTATTTTGTAACTTACAAAACCACAAATGGTTTAATTCTTGTTCTTCAAAGTAAACCCTCTACCTCACAATATGAAGTTTTACCCCAGTCTTAGCTTTTACTCAGGAATAGGAAAAATGCCAAAGATTCCATGAAATCTAGTTTTAAGGAAAATTTTATTTATGATTACAAGTAGTACAAACACCTAAAGCAGAGCTAGAAAGGTTGTGAATAGAAAGCAAATAATAGTAAGAGTCAATTTAGATCTTCGGTAATCATTAAATACTGTGTACAATTTTATTTTTTGAGTATGAAAGATTGAAATAACATATATAATTTCTCACTTAAGGAAGCACATTCTTAAAACTTATCTACTGTACTGTACAATAATATACTAAGTTCCATAAACAAAGAAATTAACATGGTAGTTCTGATGTTTCTGCAAAATACTTGGACATACAGGAAATACACATCAATGCAAAATAATCAGAAGAGTACTATATGGTCCGCTTAATTCAGTCATCATTAGGGACTCAGAACCACAAAAGACAATATAATCTACACGCATAAGAAGCTAGAGGTGAGACAGAGGGTGGGAAGTGTAGAGGGATGCATGGAATTTCAGGGACAATCCCATCCACCTATTTTAAGGGCTAATCTTACCCCACTGAAGATATAAGATATATAATTGTGTCTGTGTGCAATGAACTCTGCTGAACTGATGGTGTAAGGGAACAGTCAGAACTCTTGGATGCTCCCATGCTTTTAGGCTCCTGTCTATACAGGAGCAGATGAAATCAGTCATTACCATTTCAAAATCATGGTTTGTAGTTGTGGAACTTATTTCAGAAACAGGAAGTCCTGTTCTTTAAGCTAATATCAGGTTGGCTGTGTTTGAGCAATTCATTTTGGAAGATGCTGGAGGATAGGAAGGTATGGTACCCCCTTTACAGTTTTGTGAGCTAGCTACCTAGACTTATAGGAAAGTTCATTGTGACCTATCAATGGAGTTCATGTATGTATACATACACATTCATGTATGTAAACATACACTTAATTTCCTGTAAAGGAAGGAGTGGGACACAGGCACTTCTCTCCTTTTTTTTCCCCTTAAGTAAACACTTTTGTGCATGTAGATATCATACACAATAAATTGTCATCTACACATTTAGATAGTCTTGGATTGGTCTGCTTTATAGTGCTTAGTGGGTTCTATGCCCAGTTAGCTATGCCCACTGTGACTAATAGTATTTTTCTTTTTAATAACAAATACCAGTCATTCAAAGCAGAGCTTTTCTATAACCTTTAGACCAAAAGATACTGTTAGGCACAGAGAAGCATCTGTCACCCATTGGTTCTGCCTGTATTAAAATCATTGTTTGATCCTCATCCTTGTACAATAGGACACACACGATAAGTATATTCCAGAAAAGAAACAAGTAGATCAAAAATAGCAAATCAATATTTGAACGTTACATCAGTTGCCTTCTGTTCCCTTGTCTGTCAAAAGTCAGCATATTTGCCAAGCTTGTTGTGCAGTTTGGCTTGCTGAATGCTAATAAAAACGCAAATCCTCTACAGAAATCTAAAGATGTTGGCATATTTCAATAATTGCAGTAATCTCACGTTTGCTATTTTATACTTTCACCACTTGACCAATAGCCTTGTATATTCAGTCCAAGTTTTCTGGAACCTTATTATGATGCAACAGAGATAGAAAGAAGAATTGTTTTCTCCACCAGGGAAAAGAAAGGTATAATCATGTTAACTAGCCTGTTTCTCTTGGTGGAAATACTCATGAAATACATCTTCATAACTTGTATCGCATGTGTGTTTTCAGCAACGAAGATCATTGTTGCATCTCTGTGACTCACACTGAGCACTCACTTTTTCAACCTGGCAGAATAATACTTGTATTGCTGCGGAAATACTTGCAGACATCCTGTGAAAAAAATCATTCATTCAATGATCTTCCAATGACCCAATCAGACATTTAAGTTGGGGTCTGCTTGAGAGCAGATTCTTTTTCTGACGTCAACATTATTAGAATATGTGTCTGTCTTGGAACTCCCTCAGCTTTTTATGGCTCCCTTACAGAACAGTAGGTGCATCCCTTCTAAATATTCAGAAATATTAGATGGTGGAGAAAAAGGTAGAAGAAGGTGTACATTCAGCTCAGTCTGTGACATACAGCTTAGATGAAACTGAAGTGTGCATCTAGAATAAGGAGATCAGTTCTTCCAGGTCTCCCATGATACAGTTTTTCTTTCCTTCTTCATTTGTCTGTAGAAATGGATGCTTTCTTCTCTTTCCCTGAGACAAAATTAAATATGTCATTGTCACTCCAGAAAGATTCTCAAAGGTGTCTCTGTGAACTTCTCCACAGACCCGACAAAACCTCCCCAGTTAAACTATTCTAGTAATTCATTATTTCTTCCATCAAAATGTATTTTCAGGTGCTATGTTGAAATACTCTATTTTCTTTCTTTCCCTCCACACAACTGAATGCACTAGAATCTAATAACCCTTTCATGGCCCACCCTTGATATTTTTTTATCCAGAACAATTTGCATCTCTTTGATTTGTAATCTTCATAAATAAATGTTGCTTTTGTTTGTTTGTTTATTTTCCACTGTTCAGGATTTTCTTAAGCATTTTCTGCTTTTGTCAAAGATAGGAGTTATATGATAAATTAAGCCACGAAATTATATAGACATTAAACCTGATGTATTATTTTTTAAATCTGATGTATTTTTTTTTTATGTCATTGATTATGATCATTGCTAGATTATTTTGAAAAGTTTGTGCTTTTTTTTTTTTTTTTTTTTTTTTTTTAAATAATGTAATCAGTTGCAGAACCACTAGTATTTAAGTGGGCCTATCGTTTAAAATACCTACAACTTATGTTAATAATTTAACTTTTTTTTTTTTTCCACAACTTTATTTTTTATTTAATTTATCTTGACCTAAAATCAAAGAAAGAATATCAGAGTACTATAGAATAAATCTGAGTACTTTGCTAACCCTTTGAATATTCTGGTGAATATGAAGGTGTTTTTTTGTTTGTTTTGTTGTTGTTGTTGTTGTTGTTCCCACCAGGTTTTATTATAGCATATTGGATTATATAGCTTCTCTAGTCTGTATCAACTGAACACTAATGTGTCACAAATTAATTCCTATATATATATATACACACACATATATATATTGCTATTACAGCAGCTTTGGTGTAATTGGAAACAGTTGAATTGTAGTGATGAGAAATGATTTTAGGAAAAAAAAATAATAGTGAAAATATTAAGCATTGTTGCAGCATTCATGAAAAAAAAATAATATATATATACATATATAACGTACTCCCTGAAAGTAACTGTATAAGAGGCTTTTAAAAAATTACTGCCTGTTTATGAAAATAAAATTATGGAACAAGAAAACTTTCTGTGTGCAACTCTTGCAAGTAACGGTAAAGAATGTGATGTGTTCTTAGCACAGTATTTAGAAGTACAGAGGTCACCACAAAACACAGGTCTCTCTTCTGTTAGTGAATGACAGCCCCTGGTGGAGCAATCTAAGACAAAACAATATTTGTAAAACTGAAAACCAATAATCTCTTAGAATAATAAAGCACTGACATAAGACGGAAAATCAGACAGAAAAGTTCAGTCCTTAAAGCAAAATGAATATGTAATGCAAACCAGATGGACTCTCTTCAAGTGTAGGTAGTCAATAAATAAATAAATAAATAAACAAACAAATAAGCCTTTGTATTCTTGCAATGATGAAAAAATATCAATATATACTTATTAATAATATTATATTAATTATATTATATAGTATAAATACATTTTTATATAATTATATATAATTATATTTTATATATAAATGTAATATGTGTGTAATTATTAATTATTAATTATTAATATAACTATATTATGTACATTGATTAATCGTTTTATATATTAATTAAATATATTAATTACTAGTATTATGTTAGTATTATTATATTGATATAACACTTATATTAATATATTAAAAACAGATTGTGAATATAGGTATAGTCCTGTCTATAAGATTGGGTTTAGACAATATGACAGTAATTATTGGTACTTGTCACACCACGTATCTTGCCATCTGTGAATACAAGTTATAAATAGACTGTGATACAAACATTTTCTTTCAAAGTCTTCCTAAATTCCTTACCACAATAGTCACTACTTTTTTGCTAGCACAACTGGAAACTGCCTTTTTCTTTCTTTTTTTTTTTTTTTTTTTTTTAAGGTTTAAAAGTCACCTCTATTAAGATACAGTACACCTAAATTATTTTGTGATTATTTGGTGTAATTATTTTAACACATAATTAACACAGTATTTAACACTTTTTAGTGTAATTATTTTTGTGTAATTATTATCTAAGCATGCATTTAGAAAAAATTACTTAATAAACACTATGAGTGATGAAAGTAGAACAGATATTCTATGTTAGCAATAGTCCACCAAAATTCATTATTACAATTATTATTACATTATTACAATCATTATTACATCATTACAATTTGTTTTAAGGATGTAAATGATTTTTTATTTTTATGTATTTTATTTTTATCTTTATATATCTTTATCTTTATCTATCTTTAATAAAGGATACATAAGTATTTGTGATTTCATTTCTATTTTCTTTTGATATTACTTTAATTTCTACTATTATTTTAAGTAACAGAAGTTCTGTTTTTCTTTAAAAACAACTAAACCTAAAGACGAATATCTTTTTGAAGTTGTTTTACAAAGACAAAAAGGATTCATCTGACACCAGCCCCCCCCCCCCCCCCCCGCCGCCTTTTTTTTTCTTTCATTTCCAGTGAGGAAGACTATGTTGGAGCTGGTAATTTGTGGCCTCTTTTCTTATCGATAAAGAGAAATAGTCACTCTTGTGGTTAACTACATCTTGTCACACAGTTATAAAGAACATAGAGTCTCAATTAATTTGCTTCCGTGTGGCATGTGTGTACCTTTTATATACATTGCAGTCTCCAGAACATCTGCCTAAGATTGGTTTTTACGAATCAGAGACATACCTTTTTGAAGAAGCATAGGGGAAGCTAGGAGAACTAGCTAAGTATCCCTCAAGAGGTTTTAACAGCAAACTGAGTCCAGGACCATGTAGTACCTACAAAATTTTACAGAGTCAGATGTGTCATATCCTGTTACAGATTCAGTTGTACTTCATAAAGATACTTCATTCTCACTGAAGGAGGTTATTATTGTTGTTGTTTTAACTGTTTTGTTGTTGTTGTTGTTGTTGTTGTTTTTTTTTTTTGTTTTTTTTTTTACCAGTTTCCTTCAGGCTGCTTACTAGACTATATATTGCTTTAAGTTACACTAGATGGTACAGGGTGGAGAAGCAAGTGAGTTTTAGAACTGTTTTTACAGTCACCCTATTCTTTTTCTTTTCCTGTTTGACATGCATGTACAAGGTAAAAGGGATCATATATGAATACATGTTTCTGAGTGCATAAATATGTTTGTATGTGACCCAGTTCATAGAACAATACTCTACATTTAACAATAAATAATTCCAAACAGAGGAACACTATTAGAAAAAATGTCTCATTTTGTCTTCCCATCAAAGACGTAATATTATATTTTTATATTGGTTGTATTTGGGGATGCAAGTGAGAGACATGCAAAGATCTGTAAAGTAAATAGCTAGTAATCATATTCAGTGAAAGCAAATAGTATGGTCTTGCAAATGGAAATGGAGAAGTCCTCTAAAAAAATATGAAATGGAGGAATTTTTTATTGACTGTTAGATTTTTACTGCAGAATTGTTGTGTTGCATTTAACATCAACAAAAATTCTATTATCATTATTTATCTGACACATTGATCTGTGTTTGTCGTAGTATTTTTTTTTTTGTTTTAATGAAATGTGCAGTTTTCTTGTTTCATAATATTGATTTATTAGCTGTGTGCTCTATTATATCTTGAAAATTTCACTTCAAAAATAGAATAAAAATTGCTCTTCATTATTTATTTTCTATTTCTGTTTACTTTGCATAGTTGAGAAGTAATGTGAATGCATGTATACTACTTCAGACTGACAAAAATATATGAAAAGTAGAAAGAAAAAAATTATTTTTGGTAGTCATTACTTAGATGTGTTCATTATGGATAGGTGTGAACACAGAAGACATCAAAGCCTGTCATAGAAAATGCAATTATTGTCAAATCTGGAAGTTGCTTATTCTTCCCAGTACTCTGAAAGTGCTGTTTGCAACTTATTTGAAAGGGTGAACGCATTAAAACAAAAACATGACAGCAGAAGTTTGGAAATGAAAAGTGCTAAGAGCTGGCATATCTACTTAGCAAAAGCAAAACCAGAAAATTAGTTAGAAATTGGCACGTTTGGAGTGTTAAGGCTAGAGAAAACTACCCTTACAGATCTTCCACTCACATCTTCTGACAATGACTAAGCACTGCAGAGGTGGCTGTATAATAGTAGTAGGAGTGGAAAGATTTTGAATGCTAAAGCAAATAAAGATTGAAATACCACATAGAAAACTCAAAGATGTCTCTGTCTTTTGCCTTAAGGCAAAATTTATCTATGTGGAAAATAAGTTCACTTATTATTATTGAAGTACTGTTGTGTTACAAATCTATCTCTGCATAAGGAGACCTGTAGACTTTCATAGAACTGCAGGAGTATACTGGGTCCAAGTTTTCCATGTGTTAGTTTTTGCTAATAACTAAAGCACATATAATTGCCTCAGAGCACATATAATTGCCTTCTTGTTGAGAAGTAGATGAGCCACAGTCATGCATCCTCAATCCTCATCTTGTAAAATAGAGAAAGGATCAATAAGAAATTCATGGGAATTTGATCAACCTTAATACTTTCAGGCTAAAGAGGAGGTTCTTTGTCTACTTTTCTTCCATTTCATGCAAGTATAAGAACTCATTATATCTTGTGTCTGAATTAGAGATTTGGGGTTAAAAAGTACAAGGAAACTAAACACCCAGTTTCTTCTCTCCTTCTCCAAAACTCTGCTCTTTCAGCTAATACCTGCTAATGCCTGCTATTTACTATGTTGCCATTCTGAACATGTCACTTTGTCTGATTTGGTTCTTGCCACAGATATTAATGACAAAAAAAATTCAGAAAGAAAAATTCACAATGACTCTGCTATTGAAAGGAAGCAGTGCAAACACAGCATAGGTCTCTTAATAATATATGTATTAACAGCAAACATTATGATTGAAGGAAAAAGATAAAGTAGTTCATTTAAATGAAAATTGTTATCTATCTAAGAGTTATCTATGATAAGCTTTTATTACGGGATGGGTGTGAGATCTTCTGCATCCACCTGTGTCTGAATCACCAACAAAAAGCACTGGGTGTGCCAGAACAGACCTGTCCAAGAAGTTTAAAATGTAGGCTGAAGGAATGAGGTATTTTTTTTCCCCCAAGTTTATTGGAGGTTGTTTGTGTGATAATGCAGATGAGACAGGCAAAGTGTATGCAAGAAGGATTTGCAGTGCCTGGCTGCAGTTGGAAAGTGAACAGCTGGGGAATTCACGATTCTTCACTGGAACATGCAGGGAGACCTGTAGGAAGGGGCCTGCTAACTTACAGGTTTTAAGGACTTCCCTGACAAATAGTCTGTTCTGTGATTCATTACTCCCATGTCTCTTCTCCCATAGCATCTTTATCTGTTTTACTCTGTACTCTTTTGTTCCTCTTCTTGTCTCCTATTGCTTTTGTGTCTTTGGTGTCATCTCTTCTTTCACTTTTTTTTTTTTTTTTTTTTTTTAACACTGAGATTATAACTTAATATTTCCCCATTTGCCTCTACTTTGTACTACTTACAAGTTTGTGTTTTAAGCTCTTCCCCAGACCTGACTTGTCCACTTAGATTGTAAACTTTAGCCAATAAACATGTTCAACTGCAATAAAAACCCATTGAAAAGGTTACCCGTATTTAGGTTAAACACATAAAAATAAATGGAGCCATTCACATGTTTGCTCACTCTCTCAAAAGTAATAATAATAATAATGTGTACAGTTTGGTATCAACATGTTTTCTTTAATTTGCTACCTGCTTTACTAAGTCAGTAAGAGGAGGGCATTTTGTACTAGTTGTTCCCATTGTATTGCAGAGATAACAAAGTACCAACATGATCAGAACAATGTGGCTGATAATAAAATCTCATATTCATTTACTATTCTGGAAATGAAAATATACATTCTTTCTCATTTTGTAATGTGGAATATTTCACTGAACTTATTTACAATATAAATCCAACAGTTATTCCATCAGTAAATGTTAGTGATTTTGTAGAAACAGGGAGTTGAGAAAGCAAAGTGAGAGATGGATAAAATTTCTTAAACAGATTTTGTAATGCAGAAAACATTCAATTAGATTTACTGTCACAGAATTTCTTAAGAACTATTTTGAAAAGTATGTCTAAAATCACAGCTAAGAAAAACAAGATTCATTAAAATATCAGTGGGCACTTGGAAAAAACTGTTTCAGTTCTCCCCTTGTCAAATTGAAGGGTTAAACACATACGATCACCTCATCCTTCTCTCTCACTCTCAGGCTGTTCTCCTCCCTTCTCTTTTCAGTATTCCTACAAAAAGTAGTATTCAGCTCCACATTCAGGCATTCAAATCTCAGAGTTTGCACTTAAGTGTTTACATAAAATCCACATCTAAGTTCTCACAAAGTCAAGGGCCCAGCACATTCATACAAGTCGGAACAAATTTTTAATTTGTCTCAGGTTAAGCATTTATATTTGGAGATATATTTTCATATTCTCATATGTGAATATATCTTATTTATCTTATTGACTTGGTTCAATTACCAGAACACAAATATTTAGTGATTCTGAAGATGGGGTGGGACAACTGGCTTGATCTCCAATTGTTAGTCTGATAGCTTGGGGCAAAAGAGAAAAGGTCCCATGTAATAATTGTAAGCATCCTTGTCTGGATGCTTTTGATAGGGCATTTCCAACAGTACTATACATACAAGCTGAACAGCTGAATTGAGCTTCCAGCTTACATGTAAGCATTATGCTCTAGACAGATATATTTAGTATCACTGAGGATGTTGAAAGGGCTAGGTCATACTGTCCTTGTTGTGACTGCAGACACAGCTTCCAATATCCTAATTTCTGCTTGCTGAGTAGGCTGGTATTTAATTTAGTTATAAATTAATTAATGTGTAAAGATTGTAGCTTTGTGTACAGTTACACTTTTTAACAATGTAGTTATTTTTTTTTCTGAATTTTCTGTTTTTCTACATGAATTTTGTTTGTCCTTTGTACTATATTTAGTAAAACAGGACTTACTCAGAAACTTGACAGATCACTTTTTTACTTTGGAAGGTATTCTTTTGTTGTTGCTGTTGTTGTTTGTTTGTTTGTTTTGTTTTATTTTTCTCAGAATCCTGGTTGACAGTCATCTGTTTTTTTTTTGTCTAAGGGTCCACTACATAAAACCGGAAGACCTCAGTCATGCTTCCTGATATTGGTTTATCAATACATTGATACATTTGTTAGGGATTAAATGATTGAAAACATTTGATAGGGATGCTAGAAAGAACAGCCAAAACCTATTCAAAATGTTCAGAGAAGTAAAGATGCAAATACAGTCTGATGTATATAGCTTATTTTGGACTTAGTAGCCATTTGCGTTTGCATTTGCATTTCTATGGTTCCAAGACCACATATTTACATTATTTTTTTATTTTATTTTATTGTTATTATTACTATTTTACTTCAGATTCCATACTTCATAATGTATTTTATTCTGTATTTGCTTGATTGTTTTTCTGTTATTTGATTTATTTTAATTTCATATAATTCTGCACCATAATAATAATACATAATAATACTGCACCATAATAGGTGCAGTAGTAATAGTAATTATAAGTAAACAAGAGATTCCTACTTGAATTTGGAGGAAATGAAAAGAAGTATATTTATTTTCACACCTATTCCCCTAAAAGTTTAGCTGAAGTCTTTGATCTATGTTGAAACAGTTTGTACTGTGTGTCACTGAACAAGGAAAAATATGGTTAGGGTATGCTCAATATACTAAAAGTTATTAGAGTTATTTTCAAAAAATATTACAGACAATGGTTGACAAGCTGGTTGGTTTGACAAGCTGATTATAGTTAGAAGAAGTTCTGAATCTGAACCTAAATATTTCTTCTCCTAATCATGGTGATGTTACTGTCAGTGTCATGATGAACTTTCAAGTAGATATTGCTGCTGTTCACTGACTGTCCTGAAAGACAGCTGTAATGGAATATAAAAGTTGTTTTTGTTAGTTTTGATGGTTTAGACATGTTCTTTTTTTTTATATTATTATTATAATTTTTATTCCTTTCAAGAAAGGGAATTTGAAAGTGAAATTATGAAATTATGTCTTTTTTTTTTTTTTTTCCCCAGTAAGACTTTGCTTTTTGCTGGTTTACTGTAATCAAGGTACTTGTTCCAGTGATGAAAGATATCATCACCATACATGATCTATACACTTCAAACATTATCAAGATAGTTCAGTCAGACTGCTTTTGTTGAAGTAAAAGGAATTGAAGTTTCTGGAGCAAGGAACTGTCTTGGTTACAGACTCTTCAGCACAATCTACATCATGTGTGTAAAGAATGCACATGTACTACCTCTCCCATAATTGGTCATCTAGTGGCCCTCGTTGCTTATGGATTTTTATTTTTATTTTTTTTTTGCATTAATTTCTCTTTCATCTGCAGTTAAAATTGCTCTACACACATTTCTTTTCACTCCAACAGCATATTTCAGACTCAAAAGCTTATAACCAAAAGAGGCAGGGCAAAAAAGAAAAGAATAACAAGGAAGCATCACTCAGCATTTACAGGTAGTGACAATTCAGATGGAAGTTTTATCTTCATTATACATGTTTTTCACTAAAAATATCAGACTCAATGAAAGATTACCCCATAATCACTTTCCAGTAGTCTGTGTAATATGCAGTTAGAGAATTTGCTTGCTTTAGATACCTTTTCATCAGGTGTTTCATAGCACTGAAGCCTCTTATTAAAATACAAATTTTTCTCCACTTTCAAAGTGTTTGTACACCAAAATATGTTTTATTGAAATAACTGTTTTCTAGGAACTTGTGAAAATATATGCAACCTATTGACTTTTCATGGGCATTTCTGAAGCATTTTTTATTCTTTTTTTTTTGTATTTAATTTTGGGGAAATGGACAAACACAGCTTGTTTTTAGCTCTGCTTTTGGGATTATAGGTCTGTAAAAGATTTTTTTTTTTTTAATTATTTTTTTTTCTATGTATCAGTGAAAAAGTAACCATTTTGTCTTTGGCTTTAGTGCTTTCATATAATGGAGTTGTGATTTAATAATATTTTACCCATCACTACAATCATTGTTACTCAATGATATGATATCAAGGGAAACTGCTAAAAATAATGACTTTTTTATTCATGTAGGTATGAATACAGTCATTCTCATCAGTGAGAAATATTCCTTGCATATTTAAAACAAAATACCTTATTTTGACAATTTATCCATATTCTTTTCCTGGTTATTTTCTTTTCTCTTTAACAACTCTGTCCATTTCACATTTCATGTGTGTTTGCTTTCTCTTCTGGGCTGTTTGATTTGTCTTTTACCCCAGTTACTCCTAGCTCCATTTTGTTACTGTTAAAACAGCTTCTTTTGTACATGTAATATTTTTGAAGTTTCATTTTTGTTTTTCTTTTTTCTTTTTGTTTTTCTTATCATCAATGGTGAAAAATTGCTCACTTGCAGGTGCTGATAATAGTGAAAATGTCAGAGGTTTCCTTTGGCTACCTACAGATACTGAATTTTTTGTATGAAACATTTCATAGAAAACAGAATACAGAGCCCAGAATGGTCAGGACTGCACTTCTCTTTACTTTAGATTCCATAAATACTATGCAAATAGAGTGAATTCCTGCTGTAAATAAAATAAATGCAGTCTTCATGCTAGTCAGTTCTTATCATTATTATTTATAGATATGTGATTCCCAAAGCAGAGATTTGATGAACCAGTTGGCCTGTTGGCTAATGCACAAACATATGTTTTAGCTGTTTTGAGCTGCTTGAGAAACTGCCAATGCCAATGCCATTTGTTGACACCAGAGCTGTTCATGGAAATACCAAGTCTGAAGAAAGCCCTGATAGATAGGGCTTTAATTTGAGCTGCAGAAAGTCCAAAGATAAATCTTAGTCCCATTAATATTTTATTACTTATACAAAGTGGAAAACTCCCAGCAGAAGCTTTGGGAGGGCCTAACCACCTTTTAGCTTCTTGATGAAGGAAACAGATGGTAGTATATACTAAAGAAGCATGGTGGATGTATACCTGCATTTAGAATACCACACTGCTGCTCTCTCAATTCTGCCCAAGTCAGGCTGGGGAGAGAATCAAAAAAGTTAAAGTGTGAGAAATGCATTGAGATAAAGACAGTCTACTAGGTAAAGTAAGCTTCTTTTTATATACTTCATCTATGCACAAGGTAAACTTTGTATTTTCTCTGGAGAATCTTTAATTACATACATTTCATTTAGATATGAACAAAAGAACTGTAAAGAATAAAATCATCCAAGATTTTGGATCTGCTTCTCTTCAGCTGATTCATACTTAATTGTTTTGGCTATATCTAACAGCAGTGGTGCCAAATAGTCATGTAACCTGCAGCTATTTGCCTGTCTATATTCATAGCATATAGAAACATCTCCCAAAAGAAAACATTTATTTTGATGTGGAGGTTTTGCAAAGTGTAAAAATTCATCTTAGAGTTGGTAATATTGTTGGGTTATTTAAATAAATAAAACAACCCATATAGAAAATCCTGGAAATGTGAATTGGATATATCCTGTTTTTATCAAATGCGTTTGTTTGTTGTTTTGTTTTGTTTTGTTTTGTTTTGTTTTGTTTTGTTTTCCCTTAGAACTATTGAATGTTTTCCCCTGAGTTATTATCTTCCTTGATCAGGAGGAAATAGTAGACCAGAGATTGGAAACAAATATTTTGAGAAGTTTGGTTCACAGGCAACCCAGCAATAGAGTTAGCTACTTAGATCAAAGATATCATTAAAACTTTAGTCTTTTACAGTACTGGTGCTTAGAGACATTTGATTTTGTGTGTGTGTGTGTGTTTTGTTGTTGCTCATGTTTTTTGGTGCTTTGTTGTTGTTATTGTTTCGTTATTTATTTTTATTTTTTTTACTTTTTTTACTTCTCTGTCAAGAACAGAGGGAGTACTTGTAATGTCATTATTTATTATAAGATAGAAACAGCTGTATATATTCAGTCTATATGATCTAGTAAACTTTGAAATTTGCATTCTTATCTCTACAGTTTATTTGGGCATACCAGCTTCTAAATGGAATATTTCTGACAGTTAGATTCTTACTCTGAACTGGTGACATTTCAAGTGCAATTATCTCCATTGGGAAAATAAAGGTTAATAAATTTATGAAAGTATCATATTAAAAAACACCTACCATTTCATCATTGCATGTCATGTGTTGTGCAAAAGGTAGAAGTAACACGACTGACACCTTCTAGTATATGTAGCCTACATATACAGGGAACATAGTCTGCAGACTGAAGTTAAATGTGTTATCTTTTTGTCTGGTTTTCTGTTTCTTTGCCTCTATATGTGACTTTACTCACATATACACATTATTACAAAAGAAAAAAAAAAAAAAAAAAAAAAAAAAAAAAAACAGAAAAATAAATATTTACCTCTTTAATGACTCCTCTCAGCTAGGAATATACAAATAATATATCCTACTGACCAAAATTCAAACATGTTCCCTCTCTCTTGTGTATTTTTTAATAATTCTCTTTTGACTGTTTTGATCTTTGATACTTCCTTTATTTATTTATTTATTTTCCCAGTCTTAGAGTTATAGTTTGGAAATAAAGTAAAATTAAAAAAAGGAATCAAGTTAAATAGTAAATGATCTCTTGAGGGTTTTTGTTTGTTTGTTTGTTTAAGTGTGAATTTAGTAAGGGAAAAAAATTATTTGTGTGCATGTGTGTGTATATGTATCAGTGTTATGAAATATTCCCGATTTTTTTTTTCAAAGATAATATTTTAACACCATTGTCAAGAAGAAATGAAAACATTAAAAAATAATAATAATAATAATGGAAGCACAAGTTGCTGTTATAAAACATAATTCTTTTAATTCCAGGCTTATTTTTAGTGTCCCCTAGAGCACCATTCTCCAAGCACTACTGGTTTCTCTTATATTCTAGTGCTTTCTGTTGACCATGTGAGCATGGTCATCATCTATCATCTGCCCCCGCTGTGTCAAGGAAATAAGCAGCACTGGTAAATAAATATCTTTCTGCATATGAATACCACCTAACTTTGATTTAAACAAAATAACAAAAAAAAATCCACATAGAATAGAACTTTCTGATACAGTTGTTCTAGCAGTATTTCTCATTTCTATTGTTATAATGGAAAAAAAAATAATTAAAGTTTGGATAATATGACACTAATATATATAATTTTATTATCAGTGTTTTGAACCCATGTTACAGAGAAAAAGTATATGGAAAAATGGATATTAGGAAGAGGTTCTTCCTAATATCCAGCCTGAACATCTCATGATTCAGGTTCATGTCTGTCCATCAGCTATTATCACTGGTCACCAGAGAAAAAAGATCAGCACCTGCCCTTCCAGTCCCCCTCATGAGCAAGCTGTAGGCTGCCAGCCTCCTGAGCAAGCCTCCCCTCAGTCTCCTATTCTCTAGGCTGAGCAAGCCAAGTGACATTAGCTGCTCCCCATATGACTCGCACTCTAGATCCTTCATCATTTTGTAGCTCTCCTTTGGATGATTTCTAATAGCTTTATGTCTTTCTCATAGCGTGGCATCCAAAACTGCACACAGTACTTGAGTTGAGTATGCACCAGCGCAGTGCAGAATTATAGAATCATTAAGGTTGGAAAAGACCTTCAAGATCATCTGGTCCAACCATCCCCCTACCACCAATATCACCCACTAAACCATGTCCCTAAGCACCACATCCAACCTTTCCTTAAACAACCCAGGGATGCTGATGCCACCAACTCCCTGGGCAAACTCTTCCAATGCCTGATCAATCTTTTTGAGAAGAAATGTTTTCTAATTTCCAACCTGAATCTCCTCTGGTGCAACTTAAGGCCATTCCCTTTAGTTCTATCACTAGTTATCTGCAAGAAGAGGCCCACCCCCAGCTCCCCACACCTTTCTTTCAAATAGTAGTAGAGAGAAATAAGGTCTCCCCTGAGCCTCTTCTTCTCCAGACTAAACAACCCCAGTTTCCTCAGGCACTCCTTATTAGACTTGTAGAGTAGAGCAGGTGGGTAAACTTCTTATAAAAGGAAATTAAGTTTGTTAAACAGGACCTATCCCTTGTGAACCCGTGTTGGCACCACTAATGATGATACTGTCCTTCAGGTGTTTTTCAATAACTACCATAATCATCTTTTCCAGGTTTTACCAGCCGCTGAAGTGCGACAGACAGGCCTATAATTACCAGTGTATTATTCCCTTCCCTTCCCTGTTTGTTTGTTCATTTGTTTCCCTGGGAATACAGGTTTATGGAAAAATAATATTGTGCCACTATTTTACTGAAATAATAGCACACTGTTTTTATGGATAAGATTACATGGAATCCTTAAGAACTTATTTTTCCCTGTTGTGTTGAAGATCTGAAAAATGCAAAAGTTATCAAATGTTTTTAAAAAAAGAGGCTTGTTAATGAAAAACAATGAAAATACAGATTGTCTTAAGATCTCCTGAAGTTTTGTTGACTTGTCTTAATATTTAAGAGCTTTTTGTATTAATCTGTGTCTGATACCATAATAATTCTCTTCTGATTCTGTGGACAAATTGCTGCATAGATGTGACTTCGTGCAACAGTGAGTTCACATAATGATAACAATATCATTTGAGGCTAAGGAAACAGGAAAAGCTGGTATTTGCTCAGTGAAAGCCTTATAACGTCCAGGCAAAACTTTATTTCCAAATCCCATGGAAAGGAATATCCTTTGCCCCAACCCGCAAAAAATAAAATTAGAAATAAAAATAACATTAAAAATAAAATAAAAATAAAGATAATATTCTTTGGCTCTTCATACATTTGTTGGAAAAAAGTTTGGTGCTATATAAATTCTGAGCTAGTGTAATTAAACAGTAGCATATTCCCTTAATTTAGTTGAAACACGTCTTGTACACTTGTACAGAGATATGTAGTGGATTCACTTAGTAAAAATTGAAAAATCCTGGTGTAGCACTGCAATTTATTTTTCAAACAGTATTTTCAGACCTGTTTGAAATTTGAAATTATTTTCTTGTTTGCTTTTTCAGCTTCAGGACCTTGGAGGAAAATTAGTTTAACAAAACCTTAATTACCTGGGAATGGTATCAAAGCATAACACTTTTTTTTTGTCCTTAAGTATTTGGAGACTGTATATCATAAACCAAGCTATTTTTTTTTATTATTTTTTTTTTATTATTTTTTTAGTAGTAGCTGGGTATTACCACACAGAACAATAGTGTATTTTATTGTATTTATTTTATTTTAGTGTGTATTTTAAAAGTGCCTCTGATCTTCAAAGACTGTGGATATGTTCCACTTGGTTTAGATCCATTTACATTTTCTAGCACTAGTCTCTTTATGGTGTTATACAGTTAAGAATGAGTGGAAAGCACCAGATTTGAAAATAAAGTATTTATTTTTACAGTTTTAGTGATAGTGATTGTCATGGTTTAACCCAGCAGGCAGCTAAACACCACCCCTCCACCCCAGTCGGATAGGAGAGAGAAATGTCCTTGACTGTAAGCACTGCTCAGCAACAGCTAAAACATCATGTGTTATCAGCATTATTCTCTTCCTAAAAAGAAAACACAGCACTGCACTAGCTCCTAAAAAGAAAATTAACCCTATCCTAGCTGAAACCAGGACATTTTGCTCTAAAATAGAAATTTGTGTATTTAACCCAATAAGAGGGAATATCAACACTTTACTTATTTAATCATATCTTACTTTCAATTATATAATTCATCTCCTTGATACTGTAAATAAGACTATACAAATAGTTAGAATGTTAGATGTGATATGAAGGCATAACATAAGGAAGGCATGGCCTGGGAAAGGAACATTCCACATAACTTGAATCCCTTAAAATTAAACACTTAGATTTAATTAGTTGTATAGAAACCCTCTGAAGACAATATAAAACAACTTCAGTGTGCAATTTTATCATTTTCTGTAGCAACTATATAAAACAGATGGACACACTCTTCTTTTTCATTTCCTTCCTTTTTCCTTTACTAGAAGGAAACCCAAGCATTTACCTTAGTCTAGATATAAACTGCATATATCTGAAGTTAGAGAAGATGCATTTCTCCTTGGTGCATTGTGCATTCACCATGTACTGGCTATGTTCCTAGACGGAAGTAGGCTTTCAAATAGACGTTAGTCATAACTATTTTATTTTTCTTTTTAATGGGAAAAAAAAAAAAAAAAAGCTCTTCTAAAAGAACTGCAGAGTATTATTGATAGACTATAACTGGCTAAAAGAAGAAGATATTGGAATGTTGTCTTAAAAAAAAAAAATAAAGAAAGAACTATATCTGAGTATCAAATTTGTGTCTATTGCTGAAGCTGTTTCTGTGTGCCAGAAAACTTCTGAGTTCATTTTAGCTTGATGATGGCAAATGTTTTATTTCGGTGAGGCAAAACTCTATAAGCTATGCTGTGTTTTATACTGATCCCCCTCTAAAATTAAGAGTTAACATATATGTCTATAATAGACTCTGTTTCAACACTTTTTCTTATTCAAAACTAAATACTCAAAACCAATCTGATTTTTATTTAACATATGTCTTTTCCACTTGTAAAACAAGATCTCCTTATGATTTGTTTATTAAACAGAAAGATTAAATTATTTAAAGTCTAATCTTGTATGTAAATTAGTGGAAATTCAACACAAACCAGAGACACTGATTAACATGAATATAAATGTTCCACATGAAAGACTTTTAAAGATTTTTTATATAGAAAAAGCATCCCAATTCACATGTATTATAAGGGTTATAGATGCCAGAATGAATAGTAGTAATAATAATAATAATGAAATATAAAAAATAGCTTTCACACTCAGTAAGCTCTTTGAGAGCAAATATTTTTATTACAATTTATTTTTCTGTTCAAAGAAGACAACTTCTCTGAATTTTTGAACATTTGAACATTCCTGAAAAAAGATTACCACACATAGACCTCATGAATATATTCTAAATACTATTCTATATGTGTTTAAAAGAGTTTCTAAATTAAAAATAAAAAGGTAAAGCAAAGCAAACAAGCAAGCAAGCAAGCAAACAAACACAAACAAACAAAACCCAAAAATGTAGGAACAAAGTCTTCCCACTTCAAGATTCGTGATCAAAAGTAGATCATTAAACTAATAGAACATGTTAACTTGCATGCAAAGTTATTGGAAGATAAGGATTCAGTAGCTACCTAATAATAGCACTGTACTTTGTGCTTGATAACTGGTAACGTGTACCTCATAAATAAATAATGGTCACAGAACTGGATTGTGAACTATTCTGTGATGATAGGTAGAGCTTAACTGCTAATATCACAGAATCACAGAATCATCTAGGTTGGAAGAGACCTCCAAGATCATCAAGTCCAACCTCTGGCCTAACACTAACAGGTCCTCCACTAAACCATATGACTAAGTTCAACATCTAAACGTCTTTTAAAGACCTCAACGGATGGTGAATCCACCACTTCCCTGGGCAGCCCATTCCAATGCCTCACAACCCTCTCAGAAAAGAAGTTCTTCCTAATATCCAACATAAAACACCCTGGCACAACTTTAGCCCATTCCCCCTCATCCTGTCACCAGGCACGTGGGAGAATAGACCAATCCCCACCTCACTACAGGCCTCCTTTAACGTACCTGTGGAGAGCAATAAGGTCGCCCCTGAGCCTCCTCTTCTCCAGGCTGAACAATCCCAGCTCCCTCAGCCGCTCCTTGTAAGACTTGTTCTCCAGACCCCTCACCAGCTTTGTCACCCTTCTCCGGACTCGCTGGAGCACCTTGATGTCCTTCTTGTAGCAAGGGGCCCAAAACTGAACACAGTACTCGAGGTGCAGCCTCACCAGAGCTGAGTACAGGGGGGCAATCACTTCCCTAGACCTGCTGGCCACACTGCTTCTGATACAAGTCAGGATGCTGTTGGCATTCTTGGCCACCTGAGCATGCTGTTGGCTTATATTCAGCCAACTATCAACCAATACTTCCAGGTCCTTCTCCGCCAGGCAGCTTTCCAACCATTCATCTCCCAGCCAGTAGCTCTACTTGGGGTTATTGCGCCCCAGGTGCAGGACCCAGCACTTGGCCTTGTTGAACTTCATACAGTTGGCCTCATCTTTTCCAGATCCTCCTGCAGAGCCTTCCTACCCTCGAGCAGATCGACACACACCAAACTTGGTGTCATCTGCAAAGTTACTGAGGGTGCACTCAATGCCCTCATCCAGATCAACAATAAAGATATTAAAGAGGACTGGCCCCAGTACTGAGCCCTGGGGGACGCCACTAGTGACCTGCCTCCAAATGGATTCACCACAACTCTTTGGGCCTGGCTATCCAGCCAGTTTTTAATCCAACCAAGCCTAGATGAAGGCACACAGTAGGAGAAAGAGATTTCACACATAAAAGCATGATCTGTGTCCTGCCATTTGCTTTTAGGGGTTTGATTCTATTCAATTTAGTATCTGCTTATGTGGTCAGGGCCAGAGACTTTCTCCTCTTTTATTCTGTAAGTAATCCAACTATTAATTTCATTAGTCAGTCCTGTAACTTTATTATAGGACAGTGCTATCTTTGCAGAATCAAAAACTTAAATGAAAGAGAGAGACCAGTCCAAGTATAGAACTTAGATGGCTGCAATATAAGATGCAAATATGTATCTTGGTATATAAAATGGAAAGTAAACTTTATGTCCTTGTAAATGTTGGCTAATTTGGAGGAAAGAGCATACTTCAAAGGCAGGATATCTCTGAAGGATCATATGGATTAAACTGAATTGCTGCTGACAAATTTCCACAAGGACTTCTTCAAAGGAGAAAAGAGAATCATTGATCATCAGGGTCCATCTATACGAAACTTCAGGAAAGAAATCCAGAAGTTTGTGTATGTATATATATATAATATATATATACACACACACATATATTAAACAAATTATTTCAGACTTCATAAAAACAAACAAACAAAAAAATTAGCCTTAGCACATTGTTAGGAGAAACTGCGTTAGCTTGCAATTTTTCCTAGTAGGTGGGGGCTAATATATCAATTCATGGGAAAAAAAACAGGAAACAAAATAAATAAAATATTGATTGTTGTAATTATATGAGGGAAATAATGTGAAATTTCGCAATCCTGGTTTTTTTTTTTTTTTGAAATTTGGAGGTTATTGGTCTGAATGGCTCATATTTTGAAGTTTAAGTAAATTAGATTTATTAAACTTGTTACCACTGCACTTTGAGATTTTATATTTGTGTCAGTCATTGAATTTCATGATAAATCATCACTTTAACGGTGACTGTCCAAGGCAGAATACTAAATTAGGTCTATCAATAGATAGATATTTATTTTCATACATTTCTCTGTTTCAGTTTCTAAATACAGTGTTGAAACTTCAGGGTCAGATCTTATTCAGGTTTATGACTCTGTTCATTATAGCTGGATAAAGACAAACAAATGTATCTCTGTTTCTTTCTGCTCTTTAATTGTTCACTGGAATAAAGCTGTCAAGCATATCCCAGAAACTCCATGGCATTTATCTTTAAAATCCATTCCCAGTATCTAGGAATGGATTTTTACAATCCATTATGCAGTTATGACATGTCTGATAACACCCAAATCACGACTGTTTCCTCAAGTATTATTTTCCTTATCAATATCTTTTGATTTCTGCAGATAATTTTCCCATTTTGTTAGTTTCTTCCTGACCAGCTGATATTTTCACAGACAGATTGTAAGAGACTGCTGTGACCATGTTGTATTGTGGTCAGTGAAAAACAGGGTCAAGATTTTTCTCAATTACCTGATCTTTGAGCTCAAATATGCCTTCAGTAAAGCAGTACTTAAGCAGTAGCTTCAAGTAGGTAAGTAGCAGCTAAATCACCAGTTAACACCTCAGCTGGTTATAGCCTTATTTTATTCCCACAGAAGATATGAAGACATCAAATTCTTTTTCCTAAACTCGTATACTTTTTTTTTCCCATAATGATCTAGTGTCTATGTTTTCCTTAGAGACAAAATAATCACTTAATATTGAAGAAAAAAAAAATCACAATTTTAAGATTAAAAAAAGAAAAACTACAGTCTGAGCCTGAAAATATGAAAGAATACTTGTGTGTACAGAGAAATTATGACCAATTTTCCAAATGAAATTTACGTCCTTAATCTTTCATATAAAGGAAGGAAGTTATTTTTTCTCTTTTCAGTGTAAGTTACAGATGTAAGTTTCAGTTTCATAATTCAAGGTGGGACCTATTGTCTTCAGTTCCTTCAAATTTTCTTACTTTCTAGTCTAAAGACTAATTAATTTTTGAACTAGCAGAAATCCAACAGTAATCATCCCTACTCTCAGGGGAGTCAATAGGCAGATAATTACAACATTCATCTGACATCACAGTTTGAGGCTTAACTTTCTACTTTAATTCTAATTGAGATTAGAGACGCAAATACAGGCTGGGTGAAAAATGGACTGAGAGCAGCCATGAGGAGAAGAACCTGGGAATGTTAGTTGACAATAAGCTTGATATGAGCCAGCAATGTGCACTTGGAACACAGAAAGCCAAGGTATCCTGGGCTGCATCAAAAGATGCATGGCTAGCAGGGCAAGGGAGGTGATTCTCCCCCTCTATTCTGCTCTTGTGAGACTTCACCTAGAGTACTGTGTTCAGCTCTGGGGCCCATAACAAAAGAAAGATATGGACATATTAGAACAAGTCCAGAGGATGGCCATGAAGATGATCAAAGGGCTGAAGCACTTCTCCTGCAAAGACGATCTGAGGGAGTTGTGTTTTTTCAACCTGGAAAAGAGAAGGTTCCAGGGAAACCTCTCTGAAGCCTTCCAGTCCCTAAAGAGGGCCTACAAAACTGAAGGTGAGGGACTCTTCATCAAGGAGTGTAGTGACAGGACAAGGAGTAATGCTTTTAAATTTTAAAAAAGGTAGATTTAGATTAGATATTAGGAAGAAATTATTTACTATGAGGTTGGTTAGACACTGGAACTGACTTCCAAGGGAAGTTGTGGGTGCCCCATGCTTGGAAATGTTTAAGGTCAGGCTGGATTGGACTTTAAGCAACCTGGTCTCATGGAAGGTATCCATACCCATGGCAGGGGGTTAGAGCTAAATGATCTTTAAGGTCCCTTCTAATTCAAACCATTTTAGGACTTTATAATTCTATGACTAGGACAAAGAAATCTTGCTGACTTTTGGCTTTTGTTGAATGTGAGATTGCCTCATTGACCAGTACATAAATGTCTACAAAAATTGTCGTTTTCTTTACAGACCTAGAACCTACAGTCTCTTTTCAAATCTAAATGTTATTCTATGAATTACCTTAATTTTCTTCTGTGATTCAGCTATGCACAAATAAACCTGGAGGGAAAAAGGAAGGAAGGAAATTAAAATTTTCTCTTTCTCTGTGAATTTCATTCACAGTGGATAAATCATTCATTTGTCTGACAGTCAACAGTCAATAACATAATTTGAACCATATAGGTAGACATTGAAAAAAACGTCCCTGTATCACACAGTCACAGCCTCTTCTATCACACAATCTTGCATTAATAAAATCGTTTGGGTTAGGTTGGAAAGGATCTTAAAGATTCTTAATTCCTAATTAAATTCAAAAAAAAAAAAAAAAAAAAAAAAGACCTAATTCCACCTAATTCCATCCTGCCATTGGCAGGATGCCATGCACTAGATCAGGTTGCTCAAAGTCCCATCTAATCTGGCCTTGAAGAATTCCAGGGATGGGACAACCAAAACTTTTCTGGGCAAAAGGTTAATACTTATCAATCACCAACTATTTTGCCCAGGACCAGAAATTCTTCATTTAGTGTATATGAGCAACGGACAACCTTTTCTGAATTTTTCAAGATACTGTCCAATCTTTGATGTCCTAATACCAACTAATTTCAGAAAACTATAAAAGCTATTAGACAATGAATTAGTAAGATTCAAAATACTACAAGAGTGGGAATATATCTTTCCCTGTTTTACTAACATTCTCTCACTCCCTTTCTCTCTTTCTGCAGAGATATTTTGATCTTTTATCAATAACAGGAGCTTGGAACTTCCCCTGAAGGTTTTTACTCTCTTGCTGGAAACTATTGCACAGAAATATGAAAATCTCCCCAGAGGGAGTCCTTTGGGAATGAGAAACACTATACTAGTACTGATTAATTTCTCTCCTAATATCTATTGATTACACTTTGATTTCTAAGTGCTCTGTTTTGTTCCAACATTTTGCCAGGGAAAATGCGAAACACTGCAGTGGGGGTGAGGTAGAAGAGAGGGAGCTATTCAGGGTTTCCAGTCCTCCCTGCTGTGGAAAAACTTAAGTATCAGTGCCATGCTTACAAAAAATAAATGGTTACAGAAAAGAAATAGAATAGAAGCTAATTATTATATAGCAAGCTTGAGCTAAGCTGTCCCTAATATAGCAAGGTCAAGCGAAACAAGACAAAGCCATGAAAGCAGCAACAACTGTATCTCAGATGCTTTAGTAGTGTGTGTACTGCTAGGATTTTACTTCTTTGAAATCACATAATGCATAACTGCTAGTACACAGTAAGCTACACAGCAGGATGTAAGCAATCCAGACACTCCTAGCATGCACTGAGAATAACTTCCTGGTCCAGAAGACAAAGAAAGCAGAGGAGAAGCATTACTGCATCTGGTACTCACCAACACAGATGAGCTCATTAAAAAGGTTAAGATTGGAGGCAGTCTGGGCTGCAGAGATTACACACTGTTTGAGTTTGTCCTCTCAAGTTATTTGGGTTTGGCAAAGAGGAAAGTCAGGGCCCTGAACTTCCAATGAGTGAACTTTGAGGTATTTAAAGACCTAGTGGATGAGATTTCCTGGAACACTGCCCTTCAGGACAAGTGAGCTGAACACAGCTGGCAACTCTTTAAGGATGTTTTTCTTAGAGAACAAGAACTTTCTATCCACCTGTGTAAGAAAGTGAGCAGGGAGGGCAGAAAATCCAGCTGGCTGGTTGAGGTACTCAACAAATGATGTTGACAATCTTATATTTATTAGAGTATGCAGAAAATAGTCAATTCATGCTTATGGTATCTTCACTGTGTTTTAGCTAATATATAGCCCAATGCATCGACCTTTTTTCTTTTTCAAGATGACTTATCACATTAAACGCTAGCCTTTGAGGTGGACTTCTCACAATGGATCCCTATAAAATCTTGCCATACAAAGTTTACTGCACTTTTCCTTCATTTTGGTAACTCAGTTTACATAGAATTCCAGCAAGTTAGTAACACATGACATCTACGTTCAAAAACAAACAACCAACAACCAAACAGTTGTGTTAATCAAACTGTACCTTTCCAGATTTGCATTCTTAAAATATTTTCTAAGAACTTCTTAGAATTTAGTTTAAAAGGTCTATAACTTTTGAATACTCTAAAGTTTTATCAAGTTCTATTAAATTTTTAAGTGCTCTCAGAAAGTTATCTTCTGATTTCATTCAAGATTATTTTCTTCTAATTGTTCTATTTATTCGGTTGTTCATATATAAAGTATCTAAATGTGTAACCTGTTTGCTTTTTCTTGTCTTGTTTATACTGTCCTCGAAACACCTCACAGCTTATCACTTATTTAATGCTGTTTAAATATATAAATATGTAAGATAATATACAGAATGACAATACAATATATGTTTTTTATGATTTTTTTTTTTTTTTTGGCTCTATACTCCATTTTATTAATTAACATGTGTGTCCTGGTTTCAGATGGGATAGAATTCATTTTCTTCCTGGTATGATGATGTGTTTTGGATTTAGGATGAGAATAATGTTGATAACATATTGATGTTGTGGTTGTTGCAGAGCAGTTCTTACACTAAGTCAGGGACTTTTCAGCTTCTCATGCTGCTCTGCCAGCGAGGAGGCTGGATATGCAAAAGAAGCTGGGAGGAGACGCAGCCAAAACAGCTGATCCAAACTAATCTAAGAGATATTCAATACCACGTGACATCATGCTGAACAATAAAACTGGTAGTAAGCAATTATTTGTTCTGCTTATTCTTTTTGTTTGTTTTCCTCCCCTCCCTTCCTCTCCTTTCCTCCTTCCTTCTTCCTTTTTTATTAAAGTATCCTTATCTCAACCTACGAGTTCTTGCACTTCTCAATTTTCTCTCCCATCCTACTGGAGGGGTGGAGAGTGAGCAAAAGGCAGCATCCACCAGGTTAAACCACAACACTGTGAAGCACTTTGGCACAAACAAATACATTCTTTTATAAGTTTCTCTCTCTTTGAAGTAAAGTCCTTTACTGACTACAGAGAAAACAGAAGAAGAAGAAAAAAATAAGGAAAAAAAAATGTGAATAATTATTTTAGAAATTCATATATACAGACTGGTAAGCACAGACTATACTCACTGTGAACAATATCTATTATGTGCTGCTTGTTTCCATGCATATTTAAGAGTTATAATGGCAGATAATACCCCTGCCTTCTTGTATGAATAAAATAGACAGATCACAGAATTTAACCTGCAATTTCTAAGATGTGCTATCAGAATGGTGACAGTGAAAGTATTACAAGGCACAACAAATTGGATTTTCTTTGTTTATATGTCACTGTGAAATCCTGTTTCTCCCTTTAAGAAAACAAACAAACAGACAAACAAAAGAATAGTTAACAGTTACAGCTTCATTTTTTCCCTTACAATCACATAGATATAAACAGATGGTCAGCAGCAAAAAAGGCCAAATGGGATTTCTGTGAAAAGGCATTAAAGATTTATGATTACAAAATTGAATTAAACTACAAATAAAATCGTAGAATCATAAAATATCCTGACTTGGAAAGGACCCAGAAGTATCATCGAGTGCAACTCATGGCTCCACACAGAACCTCCCAAAATTCAAACCACATATCTGAGATCATTGTCCAAATGCTACTTGAACTCAGACTTCCCTGGGGCACCTGCTCCAGTGCCCAACCACCTTCTTGGTGAAGAACCTCTTCCTAATATCCAGCCTGAACATCTCATGATTCAGGTTCATGTCTGTCCATCAACTATTATCACTGGTCACCAGAGAAAAAAGATCTGCACCTGCCCCTCCAGTCCCCCTCATGAGCAAGCTGTAGGCTGCCTCGGTCTCCTATTCTCTAGGCTGAACAAGCCAAGTGACATTAGATACTCCCCATACGTCTCGCCCTCTAGACCCTTCATCATTTTGTAGTTCTCCTTTAGATGTTTTCTAATAGCTTTATGTCTTTCTCATACTGTGGCACCCAAAACTGCACACAGTACTTGAGTTGAGGCTGCACCAGTGCAGCACAGAATGAGACAATCACTTCCCTTGACTAGTGAGCAATGTTGTTCTTGATGCCCCCTGGAATACAATTGTCCCTTTTGGCTGCCAGGGCACACTGTTGACTCATATTCAATATGATATTGACTAGAACTCCCAGATCCCTTTCCTTGGGGCTGCTTTTCAGACTTTCATCCCCCAGTCTGCACATATAGCCAGGGTTGCCCTGTCAAAGGTGCAAAGTCTGGAACTTGCTCTTGTTCCTCACCAGCTGCAGCAACTTCATGCAACTGGTGATTGCCTAGCTCTCTAATTTGATATGTAAAATATCCAGTTGAATGGGAACCATGCTAGATTCCCAAGACAGTTAAAAAAAAAGAATTGACAGAGGTCTCACAATGACATCAGACAATTCTCTGGTTACTCTGGGATGAATTCCATTGAGCTTCATATACATCTAGCTGGAGCAGCAAATCCTGTATGAGTTTGGGGTTGACTGAGAGCTTTTCCTTCCACAGTCACTGTCCTCCAACTCAGGTATCCAGTTGTGACAGAGCCCATCATCGATGTTGAAGAAAAAGAAGGTATTAAATGTCTCTTCTTTGTCTATGTCCCTGTCTGTGAGGTGACCATCTTCATAAAGTAATGGATCAATGTTATCTCTGGCCCTCCTTTTTCTGTTAACATATTTTAAAAAGCCATTTTTGTTGTCCCACACACTACCAGCCACCTTTGGCTCCAAGCTGTGCTCCTAGCTAGATTTTAAAATGTGACATTTCTTGAACTGTGTCCCTTTGTGGAAGTTTCATGTTTTTCCTTTGTTTTGAAGTATTCACAGTGCTGAAATTCTGGAAATTCACTTGAGGGCTGATTTTTATTTGCTTCTTTTTTTTTTTTTTTTTTTTTTTTTTCTTTCTCCCCCCAAAAATGATGTATTTCTGAATTACCAAGTTAAACAGAGATGTGGGATATTTTCAGCAAGATTACTTTACTCAAAACTAATTGTTTTATTTTTTGTTTGTTTGTTTCTTTGTTTGTTTTTGTTTTTAAAGCCCTGCCTGTTATGTCATAATCTCCATTTCCAGCTTTCAGATTGATGTATATTCATTACTGAATAGTGCTGTCTTATAGTGGTTGTTCACTTACCGGAAAAAATAATAATAATAAAAAAATAATAATAATAAAAAAGGTACAGAACAACTTGTTCCTGTAGTTGATTTAAAAAAAAAAAAAAAAAAAAAGAAACTTTTGTGTTTTTTTTCTGCCTTTTTCTGTCTTTTTTTTTTTATCTTTTGCATTTCATTAAAAAATAAATGACAAGTATTTTATTGTAATTTCTAAATGATATAACATATTGTTTTGTTCATGGGATTAGTCCTTTTGCAAGTTCTTTTCCTTTAGATATTATAGGCACAGTCAGATTCCTGATGTAGCAAATTATGTCTAAAGTTATTCTGAAGGTTTTTTCTTACATTTGTGACAGGAAAGATGATTAGTATACAGCTTCCTTTTATTTTTTTCCTTTGAGTATTGATCACTCTGCACTTTGAATCTCCTACCACTTTTCTCCTTGTTTTCTTGATAACATTTTTTTTTTTTTCTTTCTGCCTGGAGGTTTTACTGCAGTGTTTCAAATCTTGTGTAATACAACCTTTTTATTCTTCTTTTCATACCACAGAGAGTAGTGTGGCACATGAGGAATAGCTTTATAAAAACAACAAAAAAGTGGTGAATATTTCAGTTTGGATGTTGTTGCAGCTACACACAGCATAACTTCATATATTAAAACTTCATTCCAGTGATGCACAATCATGCATGATCTCAAAGAAAGCACTCAAAGATCTCAAATAAATTAACATGTTCTCCTTTTGTAGTATTTTTCACACATGATAAAGGAAAAAATTAAAAATAAGAAAAGAACCCATTGAATATATCTGTAATGTACTTGACCTGATTTTTATCAAGAGCTCCTATTAAGCTACTGCAGCTCAGATCTGCCAGAACATCTGTTTTAAATCTCAATTCATTTTCAGAAATAATAAAAAAAAATGCGTTCAAATAGATTCAGTCAGAAGAAATAGTAAAAAACTTACAGAGCTGAGAGAAAGGGCTGATGGGCTATTTTTGTGTCCAAACTGTATGTATTTGAAGATAAAACAAAAAATAAATCATGTCTTGAGTGCTTTCTTAGTGCAACTATTAATCTTCATGTTAACAGGGTCAATGTTGATGAATCTTGTTCTGGCATTACCTGTTTTCTAAATAGTATCACAGAAGTCTGTGCACTTACTGAAGTATAAGATGGAAAGCTGGACTCATTTTTTAATTAATTGATGAAAATTGACAATAGAACTTTTTCACTGAATATGGTTCAATTAAATATTTGAATATAACAATGCAGGAAAATACAGTAAAATATACCAGTTGTTGCATAACAACATCTATACAAACATGATATATTTTAAAAATAAATGTATTGAATTATTCAATAACATTTTTCATTGCTTATACAGTGCCATATGCATTTGTACATGTTGTAGATGATAATATTAGAACATATTCTTTCAATTATTTCAAAATAAGTTTGCACTGACAGGAATTGTATCAGCAGTATTAATCAGAACACTGTAGTCCAATCAGAAGAGATTTACAAGATGAAGTTTCAGAAACAAATTGCAGGAAAACCTTGACAAATTTCCCATGTTAAGGACAGCTGTCACCTTAACAAAAGTAGATGTCTACCATGTAAACAATCTGGGCATCTACCTTTAATTTATTCACATAGACCTCTCTATATAAATGTTGGAGACAGTTAGACTATCTGATAAAGGGCTTGCTTCTGCACACACAAGAAAGGATAAAATAAAAGTGACAGGCAGAGGAATCAGAATAATCTAATAACATTAATGAGAATAATCTGAATGAGCTAATCTAATCTAATATAATCTAATCTAATAAACTACTCTCCTTTCAAATTCAGGAGGGCTACTACCCAGAGGGGTATGGAACACATTATGGAATGTAGGGAAAGATCATCTTTCCCAGAAAATTTATGGTATGTGTAGGGGAGGAACCAAAGGAAGGAAAAGAAATGGATTAAGGTACTTTAAAGAATCACAAAATGGTTGAGGTTGGAAGGGACCTTTAGAGACCATCTACTCCAACCTCCTGCTCAAGCAGGGTCACATAGAACATGCTGCACAGGACCACATCCAGCTGTGTTTTGAATATCTACAGAGAAGGAGAATCCACAGGAACACCAGCACTACCTGGTTCTTCTCTGCAGGGCTGCTCTCTAGCAGGTAAACCCCCAGTCTCCACTGGTGCTAGGGGTTATTCCTCCTTAGGTGTAGGACCCTGCACTTACCCTTGTTGAATTTCATGACATTCCTCTCAGCCCATCCCCTCCATCCTGTCAAGGTCCCTCTGAATGGAAGTACAGCCCTCTGCGGTATCAGCTATTCCTCCAAGTTTTGTGTCATCAGCTAACTTAGTGAGGGTGCACTGCATTCCATCATCCAGGTCATTGATGAATAAATTGAACAAGACTGGATCCAGTACTGATGCTGGAGCTGAAGTTCCCCTGCAACCTTTGGAGAGGCCCATGGTGAAGCAGGTTGTCCTTTTGCAGACTGTAGTGTACCATGGTGAAGCAGATCTCCACGCTGCAGCCTGTGGAGGAGACCACTGTGGAGCTGAAGGAGGTTGCAGCCTATGGAGAATCCCCACCAGAGCAGATTCTGTGCTAGACCTGTAGCCTGTGGAGAGGGGACCATACAGGAGCAGGTGATCCAGGTGGCCTGGATGCAGCTAGACAGTTTTGGAGATTGAGAACTGAATCATGATGGTTGACATCAGCTTCCGAGAACAGGTCTACACACCATTTTTTTTTTTAATTTATTTTCTGGCCTGGACAGAGCAACAAAGTATACCCAGTAAAAATCACTGTGACTGAGGATTCACAGGTTACAGAACAGTACTGCAATGGACTGATCCAGGACTGGGAGCTCAAAACCCTTAGCTAGGATCACTGTATTGCTGATATGTTTCTTACTCAAGGGTGAAGAAAATCTAGAGAGGTATTTTGAAGATGTATTCTACCTCCCTTCTTGACTGGGTTTGATTCTGATAACCAGTACTTTTCAAAAATTAATCTCTGCCTTTTTGCTCACAGAGGTGCTATAAGTTTTCCCCAGCTGTGTTGAAAAGCGAATGTAGAAGGACCTTATTTGTTCCAGATCTCTATGTATATAAAAGGCAGCTGTTGTTAAGAATTATTATAGCTGTGTGGATGACTTTTCACTGTTCAATTCTGCCTACGCTTAGTATAAAGAGCATCTTCTACTATAAATAGAATTTTATTTTATTTTTTCTGATGCAGACAAGGGAGTTGAAAAGAAAGGATGAGAACAGTGTCATAATATATGGGCCCAGGTCAACTAATAGAAAAAGTTGTAAGTAAAAACTAAGTTTCGGGAAGTTTGTATGACAGTGCTAATGGAAAAAATGGGCATTATTTTATGCAATATATTTATGCAGTCAACTGTAATGTCTAATAGTTTTTCTACTTGTAATCTAGTATTGTTTCTCCCACACACTACATTTACTTGATAAAGTGAGGATGATTTTCTTAATGTGAATTTAATGGTGTAGTGCAAAAAGAGGAACTTGTTAAACACAAATATGTTAGCTAAACTGTACATGTGAATATTCAGCTGCAAGCCTCTGGGTTTCATGGACAGTTCAATGTAAATATATGCTGATAATAAAATCTGATTTTTGTTTTGTCTTTTTTTTTTTTTTTTTTTTTTTTTTTTTTTGGGGGGGGGGGGAGAGGGGCAGAGGGGAAATGAAAGATATAACACAAGGTTAATTTTCAGCCAAATCATTCACCTGCAGTAGCCCCCAGCAGGGCCTCAAGAACATCAATGCCAGCAAAAGGAATATGTTGGGAATAAACATTTGAAGACAGTCAAACTCTTTCAGGAACCCATACTTACAATGTAATAAAGCAATAAAAAGGTTGGATTATATATATATACATATATATATAAACATATATATAACATGTATATATATATATATAGGGCAGGAAAATTATCTCTTAGATTTCCCACTTTAACTATTTATTTATTTTACCTTTTAACTTACTTTCCCAGAATCAAAAGCTTTTTTTTTTTTAAATTTGTAACATTGTGTATCACTTTCCATTTTTGTTTATAAGCTAGTTAGCTGTACTTTTTAAACAGCTTATCCTTCCTGTTTTCTCATATATATTCTGTCTGGAAAGTATAGGAAGTCACAGCTCCCATCACACTGTCCATTCTCAATTTTCTTCCTGTTCATTTGCTTCATAGGAGATAAGAGACAGAATGCAGCCTCACTACAAATTGCAGTCTGGTACAACCGGATTGTCACAGAAAATAGAAAATTTTACAAGTGTACATAATTTAGTTAGGATTACAGTGATACTTCAGTGTATAATATAACATTATGCTAATGACCCAACTTCCAGTATATTAAATGACAAACATATTTT